>NC_138867.1:157470929-157626315 GCF_965194805.1 Balaenoptera borealis
GGGCTCAGTTGCCCATTCGACGGCTGAGCAAAGTGGAGGCCAGAGGCAGCCAGGATGCCTAGGGCAAATAGGGCAGAACCGGGGCCCTTGAAAATACGCGTTTTCAAACTATTTTCTAACTACCTACTATTCCCAAGATTTGATATCTCTCCCCTACCTGCCTCCCATCACCTCTGGTACCCAGGTGCCCCGCTGTGCGGCCTGCATGGGGTGGCCTGAGGACCACTCAGACAGCGGATTTACGTGACCAGGTCTTGCCACCCCAAAAGGGACAAGCAGTGGGGAACAGAGCCACCACTTCCTGAGCACCTGCTAGTGTCAGGCCTCCTGTAATGACACTCTCTCAATTAACCCTCATGAAAACTTGACCAAATAGAGATTATTTATCCCAGGTTAAGTGTCTGGCTAGGAAGTGACTGAACCCTGGTTTTCTTAGGTCCAAAACCATCCTTTTTCCAGGCAACATAATTGGGGGACTCAGGCCCCAGAACAGCAGAATTCAGATCCTGGCACCCTTACTCAGCTCCCTGTTCTGCAATGTGCAAGTTGCTTCACCTCTCTGTGCCTCAGTTTCCTCATGTGTAAAATGGAGATGATAACAGTACCTACTGTATAGGATGATGGTGAACATTCTGGAAGATGATGCAGGTGGTTTTCTTATTCTTATTAATTTCACTTCTAGAACTAAAAGGGGCTGAAATGGAGCTCAGGTCACCAACTGTCCCAGTTTGTCTGGGTCTGAAGGGTGTCCTCGATGCCAGACTTTCAGTGCTAAAACAGGGACACCCTAGGCAAACCTGCAGGGATTGTCACCCATCATGACACTGGTGTTTTTAAAAATCCATACTTGTCTCCAAAGGGTAGGAAAATGGCCATTTCATGCTCTCAGTGCTGGTGAATTATCCCAGAAGCCCTCAGGCCTCAAGCCCTTTGTCCTGGTCTCCCTACTGTGCCCTTGCATAGCCAAAGAGAAACCAGACATTCTCAACATGAAAATTTTCCACATCCTTCAGGGCAATCTTCTAGTGCCAGAAATAGCAGGATTTGGGAATCAGCCCAGGCCACTAAAAATAGCTCCCACAGCCCCCTGGAAGGCCTGCACCATCTGGGCCCCAGGTGGCCTGCCACCCAGCGAGCTGCCTGACCCAGCCAGCACCTTAAATGACCATGAGCTCCACTGGTCCTGCCGACCAAGGGCAGCGGTCACAAAAAAGGCCAGGACCAACCTGGCCTGCCACCCAGAGATGTTCCTTCCTCAACCCCATGGCACGTCCTTCCCCTCCGTCCAGACAAGACAGCACATCACCTGCGTTCACACCTGGACAATCACACGAGGGCCTCAGTGGTGCTCGCACAAGCAGGGACACATAGCTGCCCCCTCCCTGCCCACCTACCCCAGTGCACACTTCAGCACACACAAAACAGCCACACGCATACACACCAAGCATCTATTTTCACTACTCAATTGTCTCTACATTCTTATTTAAGGCAGTGTTTCCAAATCTTTAATACCTTTGCTTCAATTTCTCTACAACCCCTCCACCTGGCAAATGCTAAGAAGATTTTTGCTTTTTGCTATTGGTACCCGGGGTTAAAAAAGAAAAAAAAAAAAAAAAAAAAGGATGAATATGCATTTTCAAGCTATTTTCTAACTACCTACTATTCCCAAGATTTGATATCTCTCCCCTACCTGCCTCCCATCAAGTCAGTGAGAGTCCAAGGCCAACAGAGAGAGAGGGTGCCTGGGGGCACTTGTGGGCGTCCACTCCAGATTCCTGCCCAGCCTCCCAGCCTGAGCCTCCCAGCCCTGGTCTAAGGTGGGAGCAGGAAGCAAAGGTGCTCTGCCTGGAGCGGGTCCAGGGCTGGAGGCCGGTACACCTGGGGCATCGCTACATGCTAGCGCAGACACACCGCCTGGGCTCCCTGTGCTTCTGCCCATATCCCACCCCGGCCTGCTTGCCTGCTTTCTGGGAGGGAAACAGAAGCAGAAGGAGAAGTGTGTTCCGGAAACAGCCCTCCAAGGAGTGGAGGCCACATCCTTGTCCTGTGGAGAAGCAGAGGAAGGAGAGCTGCCTGCCGGGGTCTGACAAGCCCCGAGCGCTGAGGCAGGAAGTCGAGTCCCAGTCGGGCTCCCCCCACCCCATTCCCACTCTAGCCTGGGCCAGGTCCTCGCCCCTCGCCCAACCTCAGCTCCCACCGACCGGTGGTTTGCACAGGGTGCCTTCCTGGTCAGACAACCTGTGGTCTTGTTCATTCACTCATTCATTCATTCACCAAAATATTCCTTGAACACCTACTATGTTCCAGACCTGGTCTAGGGCTGGTGGTGCAACTGTGAACAAGATCGATATGGCCCCTGCCCAGTGAACGACAGGGGCTTAAAGTGCAGACGGGGGAGCAACAACAAACACTGTTACCCTAGACCGGAAGCTAGGACTGGGCCTGGTGCATCTCTCTGCCTAACGAGTGTCCGCCTAGTGGGAGCAGCCCTTGTGGGGAGTGGTCTGAGGTCAGTGAACAAGGTGCAGGGGTGGAGAAGTGGAGGGAGGGGCCTCGTGAGAAAAGAGAGTCAAGCAAGACCTCTCTGAGAGGGGAAGAAGCCAGCCTCACAGAGGAGAGTGTGTAGTGGTGTGTGTGAAAGTGTGAATGTTTGTGAATGCGTGTGAGTGAGAGCACACGTATCTGAGTGTGGCTATGTATGTGTGTTTGAGTATGTGAGTGTGGGTGAGTGTGTATGTGTTGGGTGGGGGGGGTTACAGTTCCAGGCAGAGGGAAGGGTACAGATGCTCTGCAGTGAGAACTCATTCTGTTTATTAGAGTACGTGAAAGAAAATCAAGGAGGTTCGGTGCTGTGGTTGGGGAAAGAGGCGCTATGCCAGTAACAATATGTATGGGACACTTGTCATGTGCCAGACACCGTGTAATGTAGAAACTCATTTAGCTCTCACAACAACTTGAGAAGGTAGTCCTATTATTAATCCATTATACAGATGAGGAAACTGAGGCACCGAAAAGTTAAATAACTTCCCCAAATTTACAGAATTTGAACCCTGGTTCCAGAGGCCTTGCTCTTAACTGCTCTGCTAGGGACCAGACTACCTGAGTCCATGGAGGCCATGGAAAGAGTTGGGTTTTATTCTGGATATGATAGGAAGCCCCTGAAAGGGTCTAAGCAGAAGTATGCCTTCAGGTATTAGTTAGAATTAAGTTCAGGTGCAAGAAAAGCCCAGCATAACAGTGGCTTAAACAACATAGGAATATAGAAATATAGTTTTCTCTCACACAAAAAAGCCCACCAGATTCCAGAGACAAGCCACAGACTGGGAGAAAATATTTCTGAAAGACACAACGGATAAAGGACTGTTATCCAAAATATACAAATATCTTAAAACTCAACAGTAAGAAAACAACCTGATTTTTTAAATGAGCAAAAGACCCGAACAGAAGAAGATAGATATAAAGATGGCAAATAGGGGACTTCCCTGGTGGCGCAGTGGTTAAGAATCTGTCTGCCAATGCAGGGGACACAGGTTCGATCCCTGATCCAGGAAGATCCCACATGCTGCGGAGCAGCTAAGCTCATGCGCCACAACTACTGAAGCCAGCGTGCCTAGAACCTGTGCTCTGCAGCAAGAGAAGCCACCGCAATGAGAAGCCCGCGCACCGCACTGAAGAGTAGCCCCCGCTCACCACAACAAGCCCGTGGGCAGCAATGAAGACCCAATGCAGCCAAAAATAAATAAATAAATAAATTAATTAATTTTTTAAAAAGATGGCAAATAAGCACATGAAAAGATACCCAACATCATATGTCATTAGGGAATCGCAAGTTAAATTAAGTTACCAAAATAAGCTACAAGGATATATTGTAAAACACAGGGACTATAGTCAATATTTTTAAATAACTATAAATGGAGTGTAACCTTAAAAATTGTGGGGCTTCCCTGGTGGCGCAGTGGTTGAGAATCTGCCTGCCAATGCAGGGGACACGGGTTCGAGCCCTGGTCTGGGAAGATCCCACATGCCGCGGAGCAAATGGGCCCGTGAGCCACAATTACTGAGCCTGCGCGTCTGGAGCCTGTGCTCCGCAACAAGAGGGGCCACGATAGTGAGAGGCCCGCGCACCGCGATGAAGAGTGGCCCCCGCTTGCCACAACTAGAGAAAGTCCTCGCACAGAAACGAAGACCCAACACAGCCATAAATAAATAAATAAATAAAATTAAAAAAAATAAAATAAAATGCGCTTTATTTAAAAAAAAAATTGTGAATCACTCTATTGTACACCTGTAACTTATATAATACTGTACATCAACTGTACTTCAATTAAAAACAAAAACAAAGGGACTTCCCTGGTGGTCCAGTGGGTGAGACTCTGTGCTCCCAATGCAGGGGGCCTGGGTTTGATCCCTGGTTGGGGAGCTGGATCCCTCATGCATGCCGCAACAAAGATCCTGCATGCTGCAACTGAGACCTTATGCAGCCAAAATAAATAAATAAATAAATAAATAATTTTTTTTTTTTTTAAATTATCTGCAATTCAAACATCTAGAGACAGCCACTGTGAATATTCTAGTATTCATTCTTTTTTTTTTTTTTTTTTTTAAACATTTATTTTTTATTTTATGGCTGTGTTGGGTCTTCGTTTCTGTGCGAGGGCTTTCTCCAGTTGCGGCAAGTGGGGGCCACTCTTCATCGCGGTGCGCGGGCCTCCCACTATCGCGGCCTCTCTTGTTGCGGAGCACAGGCTCCAGACGCGCAGGCTCAGTAGTTGTGGCTCACGGGCCTAGTTGCTCCGCGGCATGTGGGATCCTCCCAGACCAGGGCTCGAACCCGTGTTTCCTGCATTGGCAGGCAGATTCTCAACCACTGCGCCACCAGGGAAGCCCCTAAATATTTTTTAAAAACAACAAAAACACACAAAATACCACTACATGCCTACTAGAATGGCCAAAATCCAAAACACTAACAATACCGGGACTTCCCTGGTGGTCCAGTGGTAAAGAATCTGCCTTCCAACACAGGGGACACAGGTTCCATCCCTGGTCGGGGAACTAAGATCTCACGTGCCACGGGGCAACTAAGCTCGTGCGCCACAGCTAGAGAAAAGCCCAAGCACTGCAAAGCAAGATCCTGAGTGCCGCAACTAAGACCCGACACAGCCAAAAATAAATAAATAAACAAACAAATATTTTTTTTAAAAAAACCAAAACACTAACAATACCAAATGCTGGCAAGGATATGAAGCAACAGGAACTCTCATTCATTTCTGGTGGGCAGGCAATGGTGCAGCCACCTTGGAAGACAATTTGTCAGTTTCTTACAAAACTAAACATGCTCTTACAGTAAAATCCAACAATCATTCTCCTTGCTATTTACCTAAAGAAGCTGAAAGCTTATATCCATAAAACGTAGATCAGCCTTATTCATAATTATATATAATATTTATTTATGAATAATATTTATCATTCATTTACAAATGAATTATATTTATAGTTTATGAATTTATTCATAATTGCCAAAAGCTGGAAGCAACCGAGATGTCCTTGAGTAGATGAAAGGATAAATAAATGGTGGTACATCCAGACAATGGATTTAAACCATCTAGACATGAAGGAAATTTAAATGCTTATTAGTAAGTGAAAGAAGCCAGTCTGAAAAAGCTACATACTATATAATCAAAAATGACATTCTGGAAAAGGTTAAACTATGGAGACAGTAAAAAGATCAGTGGTTTCGAAGGGTTGGGGGTAGGGGGAGGGATGAACAGGTAGAACACAGGATTTTTAAAGGAGTGATACTACTCTGTAAGATACTATAACGGTGGATATATGTCATTATACATTTATCCAGACACGTAGAATGTACAACACTGAGGGTGATCCCTAATGTGAGCTATGGACTTTGGGTGATAATGTTGTATCATCACTGTTACAAATGTCCCACTATGGGGCTGTACGTAGATAGTGGGGGAGGTTGGGCCCGTATGGGGAAGGAGGTATATGGGAACTCTCTGTGCTTTCCACTCAGTTTTTCTGTGAATTTAAAACGGCTTTAAAAAATAAAATCTATTTAAAAAAATTTTAATTACTGATACAGACAACAACATGGACTAATCTAAAAAAATTTATGCTGATTGAAAAAATGCAGACACAACAGAAAGAATACAACATGACTCCATTTATAGGAAATCCAGAAATCACAATTTTAATCTATGGTGACAGAAAGCATGTCCCTAGGTAGGGATTGATTGGGAAGAAGCATGAGGGAATTTTTGATGATGGATATGCTCTATATTTTGGATGTGTTGGTAGGTATAATACATTCTGCATACATTTGTTAAAATTTGAATATACACATAAAACTATATAGATTTGTCAAAAATCATTACATCATAAGGTTAAAATAGGTGTTTACTGAGGTAAAATTTATCTCAATAAAGTTAGAAGAAAGGGGGGGAAAAAATCCCACTAGGGCTTATTATATTGCTGTTCTCCACGAAATCCTTGTCAGAAGCATGAAGGCCTGAGAATTCCTTCCTACTTGCAAACTAACAAGTAAGCTGACCACAGTTTCATAGATGCTTGCAGAAGACACAGGACAAGGAACTTTATTACAGCACAGCGGGCAGCATGAGGTTCATAGTTGCACTGGTTCCCCTTGCCCCCCAAGTTCCATGGGGCCAGTGCAGTAAGCCCAGGTAGATGCTGTGCACACAGTGGGTTTGTGTCAGAGCTGAGGCACACTGAGTTTAGGAAAATCCTAATCTTCTAAGAGGCTGCTAGCAAATCTAGCCAACATTTGCCCTGGAAAATAACATTATCTCTATTATCCTGCTCAGGAAACAAATCTGTTCTCTGTTCCAGAAGACACTATCTTAGTTTCCCCAGGCTATTTGCCTTAAAACAACTCTTGAAATAATTTCAGTTAAAAGGTGTCACAAAAGTTATAAAAATGCCATGGAGAATTATCTCCCAACAGTCCTCAGGGACCCAGACTCCTTCTATCTTGCTGCTCTGCCATCATTCCTAGTATTGCTTCATGGTTTTAAATGGCTGCCTCAGCTCCAGCCATCACATCAGTATTCCAGACAACAGGAAGAAGGAAAGGGGGATGAAAAGAAATCCCCTTCTCTTTAATGACACTCTCTGGAAATTGCACACACCTTAGGCCTGACATTCAAATGGCCACACCTGGCTGCAAGGGAGGGAACTGTAAGACACATACCTAACTAAAAATCTATTACTAAAGAAGAAAGGAAAACCAGATACTAGTGGCAACCAGCTATCTATGTCCTAGTCAGTTTAATCATGGTCTGTGTATTTATTGAAAGCGCTGAGGATACAAGGATACATAAAGCCCCTTCCCAGGAGCCCTGGGGGCATGGGGAGCCTCATCTAGTAGTCATCATCAGTACTTTCCACCTTCCCCAAACTTAAAGAGCGATGGTTGGCCCCAGAATGAGGGCAGGGCTCACCCTTATCTTGCTTGGTGCAGTGGAAAGACCTTGCCGGACTTGGGCCTTGGATACTGAGTTCAGCCCAACTTGTGGCTCTAAGCAAATCCTCTACTTTTCCAGGCCTCAGTTACTACTCCTTGTGACATGGCAATAATAATAAGCCCTGATGAAGAGGCCAGATGAGAACATTAAATAAACCACATACGGAAAGCAATAGTCATAGTAGGAGCTCAATAAATGAGACTTCCTTTATCTTTCTTCTCTGACCCTGAGCTATCATGGCTATATTGGGCACTAGCTCTGGCCAGAGATATCAGAAATAAAGTTGTCCCCAGTCTCTTATAGACCTTATAGTAGGATGAGCAATGGCCCAAGTGAAACTCAGGTCTTGCCTCTTCAAGGGCTACAGGGCCCTTCACACCAGAGAAGCAGCTCATAGTAGAATAACCAGGGTGGAATGCTGTGCCCTGTCATGTCCAAAGTCAATGTGAGTGGGAGCCTGAATGGCTGACTCTGGGCCATAGGGACAAGGTAGTCATAATCGTGTTATCTCATCTTCTTGGGACACTGTACTCTCTGCAGTTTTCAGGTCCATGATGAGAACAGCCTAAACAATTCATCCAATGAGAATATGGAGAGGAAGCCAGGGTCCAAGCTAGTGCTTTTCAGTCTTTCCTCCCCGAGGGTCATGTCCTTGGCCTCACTCAGTGCCCCACAGAGCCCACTCTTTGAGATGCCCACCGTAGGGGGCGCGGGGCTCTGGTCCATTTTGCGTAAGAGCAGGACAGGCGTGGGGACTCTCGTGAGGGCTCTTGAGAATTCACTTCTAGGGCAAGTAGTTTGGGCCTGGGACAAGTCCTAGGGCCCTTCTTCCTTCCATAAAATCTAGTAAACAACAATAAATTGGCTTCAGACCATTCCTCATCCCCCTGAGGACAGGAGTCCTTTCTGTGCCACGTCCCCAGAATTCCAGGGCTCTAGAGTCACCCCCTGCAGAAAGCCTTTTCTTCTTTTTCTCCCCTCTACCCAATCCTCCCTGCATCTCCCCACTCCCTTGTCCTGTCCACACCTTGCGACCAGCTCCCAGACCACTGCACTAAAATCCTGGGTCAAGCCATCAGTCTCCACCATTTGCTGGGAGAGTCCAAGGTCAGGGATCGTATCTTCTCCATTCCTGTGCGTCCAGTGTCCAGTGCAGGGCCTGGCACCAGTTAGAGCTCAGAAGGGCCTGCTTTTATGACTGGACTGCTTTTATGTCAACCAGTACCATCTGCCTTAGCCTCTACAGTGTCATCCACAATAAATACCAAGCCCCAGCCCCCCACCTGCCACTGCCATGAGGCTCTATCAGGCTGGCAATACCCTCGAATGAGGCCCCTCAAGATCCCCAAATATTCCTTCATTTACTCAACCATTACTTCCCCAACTATAAGCCAAGCCTTACGTTGGGACACAGAAAAGGGCACGATCCTGCCCTTAGTGGCTCACAGTCTGGTCAAGGAGTCGGATGTCCTCTTCCCCTCCTCCCCTCCTTCCCGCTCTCACTGCTGGCCTCCCTTCCTTTGTTCCTTCTATATGTACTTATTGAGCAACAGACAACTAAACAGAGTGACAAGTGCCAGGAAGGTGCTGTTGAGAGCTCTGTGGGAGAGAATCCCCAGTGGTCACTGGAGCCCTTGACAAAGGACATTTCCAGGAGATTCAGTATGGAGATCTGACCCTCCTATTAGATGAGAAGCTGTGAGTCATAAGCCCCAAGCAGCCCTACAGACTTCCCCATGAATCACCCACTGCCCCATTCTCCTAATTAGAGGCACACGCCATGGGGAATTCTCTTTGGATGGGAGGGAGGAAAGGAGGGGGAAAGTGTGGGAGGATGGGGCTCAGAACAGAGCCCCTGAGGAGCTTTTCCCACTGTTGTCCTTCCAGAGTCACAGCCCTGATCCCAAGAACGGAGCCCCAGGATAAGCAGGTTTTGGATAGCCAGGACCGTCATGTTATTTCCTGATTACAAAGTGCTTTTATATGCTTTATTTCATTTGCACACCACTGTGTGTTACTGGAAAGTCTCCAAGGGAAATTGCCTCATGTGGAAGGGAAAGAGGTTGGCTGAGCAGAAAAGAATCACTTCCCCCTAGCTGGAGCCCAGGACCCACCCAGAAAGGAGAGGAATTGTCCAGAGCCTTCAGAGTTCTCTCATTTATGCATCACATTTATTGAGTGCTCACTACATGCCAGGCACTGTTCTAAGGGCAGGAGATCTCACAGTGAACAAGACAGACAAGGTCCTTGCCCTCAAGGCCTTCCGTTCTAGTGGGGAGATAGACCATACACAAATAAGTACGTATTAGGCGGTGATAAGTGCTCTGTTGAGAAATGAAGCAGAGAAAGGGATATGGGGTGGCCAGGGTTGGGGCAGGGTGGCTCTAGTTTAAATGGGGTGGTGGTCAGGAAATGGCCCATTGAAGAGATGACTTTTGAACTGAGAGCTGAAGGAAATGAAGGAACCAGACTTGCAGAGATCTAAAGGGAGATTGGTCTGGGCGGAGGGAAGAGAACGGGTCCCTGAAGCAAGAGTGAACTCTGCCTGTGCTAGGAAGATCAATGAGGCCAGCTTGTCTGGAAGAGATGAGTGAAAGGGAAGAGTGGCAGAAGATGTGGTCAGAGATGTATCAGCCAGACAAGTCATGTCAGGTCTTGTAGCCTTTGTAATGACTTGGCCTTTTATTATGAGTGAGGTGAGTGCCATGGAGGGTTGGGGTAGAGGAGAAAAAGAAACCTCATGTGTTAGAAGTTTCACTCTGGGTTTTTAAAAGTCTAACTCCCTTCCAGTCATGGCAGACCACATCATCCAGAACCACTCTACTGCTGAGGACTAGAAAAGTGGGACAGAATATTTTTAAACATTTCAGTTTGAAGACGTTCAAGTGGTAAAAGGGCAGTGAGGAATTGTGGGATCAAGAGCTGGAAGAGGAAAACCCAGAGGGATGAGCATAGCATTGGGTGCCTCTTTTCCCCGAAGGGCTATCTGTCAATTCCGAAATGAGAAGCTGAACGGCTAACGACTTGAGCAGAGCTTTTAAAAGACTCATGAGTATAATGGGACAAATACTAGATTCAGGGCACACCAGGAAGGAATCTGGTATACGCGTAGGCTTTCTCGTATATTACCCCAAAAAGTAATACAGGCTGGGGGGCTTGGAAAATCCCCAAACTTTTAGTTGCAACTACTAACGAATACACCTTTAGAAGAAGACTGAAGCAGTCATCACAGGGTCTAAAGCCCAGCTTCAAGTCCTCTCAAGCCATCTCTGTCTCTGGTTGGGTTAAGGTGAACTGGGATTCCTAGACCTCCAAGCCACCTAGAACAAAGTAAACCCTCTTGAGAAGAGGGTAAAACTGCCTTAAATAATCTCTAAAATTTTTCATACACAGTGCCTGTCACTCAATCAAAATAACCAGGCATACGAGGGAATAAAACATGATTTTACAAATATCAAAAGAAACCATAGGCAACAGATATAAACACAAGAGAATCCATATAGTTATTGGTCACAGACATTAAAATAGCTATGTTTTATACGTGAAAGTATCAAAATGGAGAAATAATAACAGAATTTTCCAAGACTAATGAAAGACATCAAGCCACAGATTTGAAAAAAACACAAATCGTAAGCAAGGTAAATAGGAAGAAAACTACAGAGACATTATAATAAAACTGCTTAAAAAAAAGATTGTAAAGCAATTATACTCCAATAAAGATGTTTTTTAAAAAATTTTTTAAAATAAATTAATTTCAAAAAAAGAGAGAGAGAGAGAAAGAGAAAATCCAAAGCAACCAGGGAAAAAAGACAGATTACCCTCAGAGGTACAACACTAAGTTAGTAAGCTGACTTCTCAAAAGACACTACAAAATTGAGAAGACAATGGAATATGTCTTCAAAATGGTTAAAGAAATAAGGTTGAAACTGGAATTCTTTGCCCAGTGAAAACATTTTTCAATACTGAAAGTAAATTAAAATATTTGTAGGGGAGCAAAAGCTGAATTTGTCGTCAAAGGTGTGTACTATAGGCAACACTAAAAGGATAGCTTTGGCTTTTGGTGGCCAATAGACTGAGAGGGACAGTGCAGAAACAAGAACAGCCCTGAGGCTACTGCAGTAACATAGGCAACTTCTGATGGTGGCTGGACCAGAGAGGTGGTTTTGGAAGTGATGAGAAGTGGGTCTATTTTGAAAACGGTTATGTTTTGAAAACGGACCTGTCTCAATTTGCTGATGAATCAAATACAGGTTATGAGAAAATGAGAGGAGTCAAGGATGGCTCCAAAGTTTTTGACTTGAGCTAAGGGAAGAATGAAGTTGCCATTAACCAAGATTGGAAGAGCACAGATGGAGCTGGTTTGGGGGTAAATCAAAGGTTTATTTTTGGAATTGCCAACTTTTGACGTCTATTTGACAAAGAAATGGATATGTCAAGGAGGTTATTGGATATACAAGTCTGCAGTTAGGGGAGAGGTCTGGGCTAAAGATTAAAATTTGTTTCCTTTTTAAGATCTTTCCTTTATGATGATGATGGTGGTGGTGGTAGTGGTGATGATAATAACTATGGTTAAAATGGTTAATGCTTATTGTTTATTGTGTGTTGAGTACTGTGCAAAATATTTTGTGTACGTTATTTCATTTAATATTAACAACTACCATGTAAAGCAAATACTTTCACCACTCCCTTTTTAGAGGTATGAAAACTGAGGCTTTGAGTAGAGAAGTAATCTACCCAAGGGCATACAGTTATTACTTGTTGAGGCATTTGGAACAAAGTCCCAGAATTTTGGTGGTATTATTCGAACATCTACTGAGCACTTTCTAGGGGATGGTCACTCACTCCTTTATTCAGAAGACATATGTAAGTACCTGCTGCTCCCTAACCCTTGGGATAAGTCCTGGGGCCCAGAGATGGGGCAAGACAACTCACTTCTCCCTGTTTCCTTTCACCAGGACACTCTGGGGAGGGGTGCTGCTGCTCAAGTGGCAGAATGGGGACCAGCTGAGTCACCAGAGGACAATGAGCCTTTCCCAAGCCTCTCTGATGAGCCCAGAGTGACTGTCTTTCGTTTAATTCTTAAAAAGCCTTTGAAGGTCAGAGGTTATTGGCCCATATTACAGATGGGGAAACTGAGGCTTAGAGTTTGGTAACTTACCTACAGTAAGTCACAGAGCTAACAAGTGGCAGAAGCAGGTCTTGAACTCAGGTCTAGCTGGCTCCAAGTCAAGTGCTCTACCAGTCCACAAAGATCCCTCTCAAACCTCAAGTCTTTAGTGCCCTCCTGGCCTGGAACCCTCTTCCCAGCTTACCTCTCAAATAGGCAACTGGGTTGTATCACTCAGGTCTTAGCTTCTCCAGTCACCCCATCAGAGAGGCCTCCCTGATCACCAAAATCTAAAGGACCCCCCCCTTTAATATCTCACCTTCAGAGCCTTCATTCTTATCTTATTTCTTAATTATTTATTTACACACCCCAACAGCACCATTGTTAGCTACCTGAGAATAGGAACTTTGAAAAAAAAGTAAAAAAAAAAAAAAAAAAATAGGAACTTTGTCTAACACCAAAGCATCCCTGGGCCTATAGAGAGTCAATAAATATTTGTTGAATGAATGAATGAACGAATGAATGGACTGATGCTTAGCCTAAAAAGCCACAGTCAAGAAAAAGGTGGTTCTACCGTATTTCCCTTAGCAGAGCACAGTTGTGTGCACTGTGGCGCTAGCAACCGGCATACACTTTGTTCCCCGAAGGATGAGAACACCTCCTGAGCCGATAAAGGGGAGCGGAGGCTTGGCTGGACCCAGAGGCTGTTCTCCAACAGGCTTTCAGTGCAGAGCCCCAGGAAAGTCCCCATAAGTGGTCAGCCCCCCCCCACCTGCTCCCCAGAATGCAGCCTGCGGAGAAAAATAGCGCCGGGTGACCTGGATCCACCCGTTGAGGTGTGGGAAACCTGAGCTCGGCCTGCGCGGCCTCGGCTTTGTTTGTCTCTGTGTATGGCAACCAGAAACCACCGAGCCTGCAGTTCTCAGAGGCTGCCTCCCGCACCCCGCCCCCCCCCTTTATTTTAATCTCCTAAACTGATTTGTCAGCAGCAGGAAGTGACATGACAGCTTTCCTCACAAAAGGGAAACTCCTCCGCGTCTCCATGGGGATGGAGGCTACTGTATGATCACAGATTTATATAATCTTAAAGGTATACACGCAATGATGTCATCCACCAGGGGCCAGGGGAGGGAGGGAGGGAGGGAAATGGAGGCCGGAGGCTGCAAGTTCAAGGCAAATTAGCTGCGATTTGCAAAATTCCAAGGAAAGGAGAGGATGCAGTGGAAGCATTTGGGGTTGGTAGTCTCCTAATGGAATAATGGGTGTCTGGAAACCACCAAAAAGCATAAAGTATGCATTGATGCATAGTCTACGTACTAGAATTAGAGGGCTGGGAGGAAGCTTACCCATTAGATCCACTGCAAGCTGGTCATTTTATGGGTGGGAAAACTGAGACCCAAGAACCGCTAGAGGTCATTAGGAGAAGGGAAAGGGATCTGAATGTTTCTCCAGGGCCCACAACCTGCCAGGCACTTCTACATTCATGAGCACATTTCCTCCTCACAAGTGAAGTAGGTTTTATTATCTTCATTTTACAGATGAGGAAACTGAGGCCCAAAGGGATAAATGGCGTTTCCACTTTGATATTATGGGGTAAAACCATGGTGACGTCTGGTTAGCTACAAAGCTCATCTTTTCCTCACTCCCACGAGCTGTCTTTTGGACTGAACTAGGGCTTTCTTCCCCAGTCTTCTTACAGACCCACGTTCCCAACTCTGCAGTGCTGTTTACCTGCTGTATGACCTTGAGCTACAGTTAGAGGGTTGTCGCTTCACCTCTCTGAGCCTCAGTTTCTTCTTCTGTAAAATGCATGTTGCTTTAAAAGTTAAATTCGATCATCTGGAAAGCACTTAGCACAGTGGCTGGCACAAGGCGTTAACTCTAAAATTGACAGCTGTTATTACATTATCAGTATTAAATGATCGAGTTGTGCCTATGTCAATCTCCCAGCTGAGAAACAACGTTTTAATAGTTTAAGCATCTTTCTTCTCAGACACTTTTTTTCCTTCCTAAGAAAAGCAGTCTCAGGCCAAAACTGACATCTTCTGGAGGGCCTGAGACCAGGAATCGGATGCATGGGGAGGAGGGGTTATCACCCTGGCTCTCCAGGGCTGGCAGGAGGTTAAGTAGCTTGTGCTGGGAGAAGTGAGTGAATTGTTTTCACTGGCGGCTCCCTTAGGCAGCCACTGTATTTTTCCACTGTGTGGATCACAGTGGAGATTAATGTTGGTTCAGCCAGTGTCTGCCAAGCAGAAAGTGATGGCCCGAGCCCACGGGGATGTCAGCCATGGCATCTGCCACGGACTCGAAGTCGCTGGTACATTTCCACGAAGGGAGATATTTGCAATAGTAGATTTCTAGGGTTTGATAAAAACACTGGGTATGGTTTGTTTTGAAAGGCGTGAACACACTTGTAATTGGAAGCCCAGCCGAGGAAATGAACTTGCCAGCCCAGGGTAAGTTCTTAGAACATGGAACACAGGGATCTTTCAGGCCCTGGGAGTCAGGTGGTGCATGGTGAACCAGTGCGGAAAGGTCAAGGCCTTGAACGATGGGGCTGGACCAGGACCACTACTCAGAGCACCCCTGGAAAAGTAAAGTAAGATTTTCGCTCTTCTGCTTCCTACAGCACTTTGTCCAGAAACAGGTAAAGGAGTGCAGGGGCTAAGGGGCCAGCAACCCAGGAGCTTCACTGTTATTTAGTTCAACATTAAAGACTGGATTATGGGTTGGTAATCAATTACACCTTCTCTGCTTTGGCCTGTTTGGCAAGACAGAGTGAAAATCGAGACTATTGCCCTAGAGCAAGTCAGATTTAATTGTCTATCTTCTTCAACAAAATTATGAAATCAGGGCAGCAAGTGACCTGAAGGAGGCAGCCACCAAAAATGCTGTGTACATGTGCAGAGATGCCTAGGGGATGTGCTCCAAAACAATAATGGTCAGGTTGGGGGTGGGGATTTCTGGTGATTTGTCTACACTGTATTTGCTTATAGTGCTTGGTATTCTTTTCACAAAAAATAAAGGTCTTTTCAAAGGCAAAAAAAAAAAAAGCACACATGAGAAGCAAGTGATAAAGCACAAAGCACATAGAATTAGGAAACAAAACAGATGTAGGGCCCAATTCCCCCACTTGTGCCACTTAGCTATGTTGGGTCTCACCATCTTCATTTGCAGATCTTGCTGAGTTGTTCTAGGGTCAGTTAGCACTCCCTGCCTTGCAGATAGTAGAAACACATTTATAGCAAATGTGTTGAAAAACTATCATCCTCATCACTTCAGCAGAGATCAGAGAGGGATGGGAGGCTTTTTATGTTATCCTGGGGAAGGTATTAAATGGAAAAAGCAACCAAGTAAATGGCCACTTCTTCCTAGTTTGGGCTCTGGGGACACTTGAGGGAGACATGATGGGAAGATACATAGGTGGACACTTGAATCCAATACCAAGAGCTCAGCTCCAGCACCTATGTTTTTTGTTTGTTTTTTTATGATTGATCACACTTCTCTACCATCCTTGCAACCCAGCCATCTTGAGGGACTGAGGGGCCACCAAAGAGTATGGGATCAGATGCCAACACATTCTGGAGGACCTTGTTCTCCCCTATTTCAGTGATGGGAGAGGGATCAGTGGGGCTGTCCAAGAAATAAAGCATCAAGATTTCAATAGAAATGCCATAATTTATTCTGTTGTATAAAAAAGTCATCCTTACGTAACAAAATGTCTTCTTAGAAGAAGAAATATATTATTTCAGGTCATAAATAATCAGCAAACATACAACTGTTGGCAACTTCAAAACAAAACAAAACAAAACCAACACTGGTGCTTTCCATCAGTGCTGAAAACAAACCTGCTTAGGCTATATTTACAGGATATTACAGTACTCACAACAGAAAATTGAGGTATTTGGTTCTTCTAGGAGTAGACACTGACATTTGTGAAGGTGGACCACCTACACAAAAATAAATAAAATAAGGTATATTCTCATATGTATATGTGTCATCGGGAATGGTAATACTGGTAGGTATGTCAAGCATGAAAGTGTCTTCAGAAAACAGGGACAAGCAAAAAGAAATCGACTCACACACTGAGTCCTCTCTCTTCTGCCCCATTTTGTCAGAGGGACTTGATGTACCCACTGTATGTTGGTCCCGAAACCTGCTGAGTTCAGCAAACGTCTTGGCGCTAAGTCATCACTACGACCACTCAGGAACCCAGTGGAACTCGGGTGAAATTAAATAAATAAGGACCAGCCCTCACAAGCCCCCTTCCCTGGAGTTACTGCATTTCCCCTTTCAAGAAGGAGCCTGGAGTCCTGGTGGGTTGTGAAGATCACCTCCTGTGGCCTTTCAGCAGCTGGGAGAAGTTGTAATGGGGCTCTGAAGGTAGCTCAATGCACTGTTCGTGGGGTGGACGGGGATGGAGACCGGGAAGTTGAAGACGGTGGTGGTGGAAGTGCCGCAGTCGAGCACAGCCATGGAGGGACTCCCCGCCTCTGCCGAGCAGTGCGGGGCCAGGACCTGGGACTCAAACTGCAGCAACTGGCCCATGAAGCTGAAGTTGGGGGAGATGATGCTCCTCCTCTGCTTCACAAACTCAAAGGCCTCATCCAGCTTGACTCGGTTAGTCCTCATGAGGTAAGCGAGGCAGATGGTGGCTGATCGGGAAATGCCTGCCTGGCAGTGGACAAACACCCTTCCACCAGCGTTCTTGATGGAATCTGGAAAACAAAGGGCAGCTGGTTACTTGAGAGCCCAGGAGAACAACCCCAACCCCAGGAATAGGGTGTCTAAGAAATGTCATGTGTGTCCTGTCCAGAGATGGTCAATATCACCTCATGCCATCACACAGACACTGTTTGTGGAGGCAATGTGGAAAAGAACAGCAGGGGATTTAAACCCAGACAAGGCATCACCACTAAGCAGATTGCTATTGCACAAATCAATTCAACATTCTGAGATTCAGTTTGCTAATCTGTAAAATGGGACATCGAATCTATATTTCTCAGAGATGCTACCCACACCAGACTGACATTAATGTCTAGAGGAAAGCTCAAAAGTATGTCACTCAAGTTCTTGCCACAGAGTTTAAGCTCAGTGACTAAAACGGAAGGAGTGAGGCAGAAGTCCCAGGCATCTGTTCCATTTACCTATGAAGTCAATTGCCTCGTTGAACCAGGAGCTGATGTCGGCCTTGTGGTTGTCCTCCACAGGGATGCTCTTGTACTGGTAGTGACCCTCAAAATGGTTGGGACAGTTGGCTGAGACGTTGATCAAGGCAGTGATGCCCAAGGCATCCAGCATGTCCTTGCGTGAAGCATGATAGGCACTGCCCAGGTACAAAAAAGGCAGGATCTCCACTGGGCCACCCTGAAATCCAGAAATATCCAACACTTGTCAAGCTTTATTCAATGTCAGTGCTGGTGCCCACACCCACAAAAACTCCCTGCTGGAAAAGTCAGTTTCAACACTGGGTGAACTTTGCAGCACTGCTGTTAGAGTATAAATAAATAGGGGACTAAACCCATTTGCCTAGGCAGGGCCAACAAGTTCATTTCTGTAGTGCCAACAATTAAGAGACCCAGCTCCATCATACCACTTAACCATGGGATAAATAATATCCCCGTGTCCCCTGTTATAAATAAAGCTGCATGTCACTTTCTATATTCTCACTAGCGCTGCTCTTCCACCTTTGCCAGCTGTTCCTTCTCCCCTCGGGCACGGCTCCTCCCTACTAACCTGGTCGTAGAGTGGGGTGCTGCAGGAACTGCACCCGGATTCGGCGCTGTCGGGGACGCTAGTACTCAGGGGAAGGCTGAGCCCCATGGGGGTCGACTGTTTGCTGCACAGCTCCGGGCAGGAAGCAGAAAAAGCTTCATATCCTCCTGGCAATAAAAAGAAGACATATTTTTTTTCTGTTAGTACCACTGAGACAGGGCACCTTCATACAACTCCCCCATCCACTAGGGCTGTAACTTTACCCCGGAGAGGCCCAGGCGAGTCTTTGTTCCTAGTGCCAAACAAAGCCAACAAGTTCCCACAATGCTACTCAGGCGTCCAAGCGCTCCAGGTGGGGCAGCCCCCCAGGAGCTGAGGGCCCGGGGTCCCCGGGCAAGGCGGCAGGGGGGCGTGCGGTCCGCCCCTGAGCACCCCCGACGGCGTACCTTTGAGCAAGAAGATTTGCGCGCCGCGCGCCTCGCGGCAGAGCGCTCCGGCGGCCAGAGCCAAGGTGCCGTCGCGCTTGGCGCAGTCCAGGGCGGCGCTGCGCTCGTCCAGCAGCACCACAGCGTGGTAGGCGCCAGCCAGCAGGCGGCCGCGCAGCTCGGCGTTGGGCACGATGTGCTCCAGGCCCATGGCGCCCTTGGCCCGGCGCCGCACAATGGTGCTGAAACGCACGTTGACCGAGCCGACGATGTGGCCGGCGTTGAAAGCGAAGAAGGAACGACAGTCCAACAGCAAGCACTGCGCCGCGCGGTCCCGCAGCAGCGTCCGCAGGCCTCCGGCGTCCAGGGAGCCCACTTCCATGACCATGGCCGGCCCCAGCGCCCCCAGCGTGCAAGTCCTCCTGGGCTCTTTGTCCTGGGAAGCCAAAAGTAGGGCGACGGCTTTCGAGGAAAAGCCCGACCCTGGTTTTCTTTGCGCCAAACCCCAAACTGCCTTTGGACTGGGCGAGGGTTCGTCGTGCGGGACTCTAGACCACCTCGGTTTCCTTGCTGCTCTCCCAACTGTCCCGCCGGTCCGCCTAGTCCCTATAGCCCCGACGTCCTTCACAGTGAGCCTGACCCGCGGGAGCGCGTTTATATGTGGCCTCTCGGCAGGCAGGCGAGGCGGGGCGGGGAGGGGCGGGTCTCGCGCGCTCAGGGGGAGGGGGTTTGTTTGTTTGAATAGCGGTCACGTGACCGGTGCGGTGACGTCACCCGCCCTGCCGGGCTTGGCGCCGGAGGAGCCAAAGGCAAAGACGTCATCGGCCTCCGAGTGGGGTCCGCTGGCTGCGCTCTGGCTCCGGCTCAGGCCCCCGCCAGGCCATCCGGCCTGCGCCTGGCGCGTCCCCGGGGACCTGGCCCGCGCCGCTCTCCGGGCCCAGCGGGGAGGGGAGGGGGCGGGCGCTCTGCCAGGCGAGGACTGACCTCCCGGGTGCGAACGGCAGGGAGATCGGGCCGTTTGCCACCGGCCTCCGTCTCCCCTCCCCCTCCACCGTGCCGCTTCCCAGCGCCCCCTCCGCCGCCCACCGGAGCGGAAAGGGGTTTCCTTTGTTTTTGCATACACGTGGGCCCCTTTCGCCCATTGCCTCGTCCCCAGTTGGCGAGGAAACAGGTTCCCAAGGAGAAGCGATTTACTTGCCCAGTATCACACTGCTGGGGGTGGGGCAACAGCGAGGAGCCTGAAATGAGGGTTGAAGACAAATCCATCCCAGAACAACCGGGCTGAGTTGGGGTGGAGGTGTTCGGGGAAATATTCTCCTGTTGCCCAGACTTTCCTGTTACTTAAAATGTACATTTAACGAGTAAAACGCCTTCCAATCGATTACCAAGCGGAAGAATCTCATTCCTAGTCGTGTAGTCCCTAGAGGATTGTGAGCCCATGGAGGGCAAGTCAGGGGGCTGAAATCAGGGTGAGGGCTCGCAAGGTGCGGTTGTGGATTGCGGGGTTCGGCGTTTAAGGAGGCGACCCCCAGCGCGGCTCGACAGCGCCCCACCAGGGGCCGCCAGACACGTTTCTGGTCACATTTGCCTAAGACTGAGCGGCTCCATCTCTTTACGCCCCAAATATGTACTGATTGAGCGCCCACTAAGCGCTGGGCTTGGGAGCTGCAAAGGGGAACAGGGACCGGGCGCAGCCCCCACACCCTGCTTCTCACCATCAATATGGGCCGACCTCGAAATCCAATCCTACAGCGCTTTAAGAGGATTTCCAGGACCTGGACAAACGTTTGGGAAGACCCCACGCGGTCACCCTTGTCCTGGGCTCTAGTGACGCGCCCCTGGGCGGCGGAGCCCCTCTGCAGCGGCACCAACAGTGCTAGGTACACAAACATAAATATCGCACCACCGTGCTGGGGTGCCGAATCAGGAACATTCTGTGGTTTCTTCCCCTCTCCTCCGGGGGAGGGGGGCGTTTCACTGCCACCCCGGGTGGTTGATCTGTGGATTGTATCATCAGAGGCAACTTCTGCATTTGCCTCGCTTAGCTTCTGTGTTCTTACATGCTCAAACTTTCTGCCTAAATTCTAGAAAAGTAAAAGGCTAAGTGCTTTTTTCTTTTAAAGGGCGTTTTCTACCTTCAGATGAACATTGGCTGAGGACAGCAAAGAGGTCCTCAGATAATGGCAACGCCCTCCCTGTATCTTTTTTAAGAAAGAAAAAACTTGTTTGTTTATACTACTTATTCATCTGAGGAACTCAACATATTTTATGCGTTGAATCATAAAATGTTACAGCTGCTGACTTTTCACAGCATGCGAACTTGATCTGTCCCAAGTTTTGTTGTTTTTTACCAAGAGCAGTTTTTAATACCTACGCATTTTTTAAAAAGAAAACTTTTTTATACAAATATTACAGTGTTAAGTGGCACAGTCTGGCCCTAAAGTCAGATGTCTGCTGAGCTCTGCGGGGTTTTCCTCTCTATCCCTATCTGGAAAGAGCAGAGCTTGAACCCCACGCTGTCATTTTGCTGCTGGGTGATTCCAGGTGAATCTTTTCCCCCACTGAGCCTCTAAGCTCACATCTGTACAATGGGTTTACAACTGTCTACTTTGTGGATGGTTTGAGGCCCAAGTTAGAGATGATGGATGTAAGGAACCCAGGCCCTACCCATCCCTTCTTGTTATGATTCACTAAGTCTCTTGGTTTTTCCCTTCCTAGCAGAGCAATGCTTATATCATCATGCCACTGTGTGTTTCAGCATCTGGCATCAGAACCTGGGGAGAAGGTCACCACAAGATGCAGGTAGGTGTGGTTAGTACAGAGGTCCAGTTCAGGGTAAGGTCCCTCCTTGAGGCCAATCAACACACAGTGGCACAGGTCAGAGGGGTTAGTGGTAAAGATGTAGCCACCCAGGCCCCCAGTCCAGGAACTAGAGACACTACTTCTGGCTGGAGACAGAGCCAAAGAGAGGCCCAGCATAATCTGGTCTGTGGTGACTGCAGAAGCAGCAAGGGGCTGGAATTGTGGTCCTGATGGGCAGAAGGGCACAAAAGAGCATCAGGGGATTTTGACTCTGGGGAGAGAACCTGGCCTTTCCGACCTGGGCTCTTCCTGATTTTAGATGTACTTAGAAATAAACCTGGAGGCAGGGCGGGGCAGTGGGACCGCCTGGCCTGGACTCCCCACCCTTAATGTGTGGCCTTGAGTAAGTCTGTTTCCCTCCTGAGCCCCCACTCCTTCCTTCCTGTGATGGAGATAAGAACATGTACTCCTAGGGGCTGTGGGAAGACTCAGTGTAGCCGGGGTTGATATTACCCTACAATCTCTGTCTGAATTCTGCCCTCAAAGTCGACTTTGGAAAGAGTGGCACGCCCCCAGATGACAGGCAGAAAGTGGCCCTAGCTCACTGTCTGCTCTGTGACCTTGGGCAAGTGGCTTAACATTTCTGAGCCTCCATTTCCCCATCTGTAAACTGGGAATACTATCCATCCCTTGCCTGGTGTCGGTCACATATGGAGGCGGTGCTCTCAGGAGAGGGAGTTGGCTCCCAACATTCCTGTTCTCTTCCAGAATCCACAGCCCTTTTACTGTCTCCCTAGTGCTGTAAGGCAGGCAGTTCCTGCCTTTGCTCAGTACCCTTCCTTCCTAACTCCCTCTGTCCCACCAAATCCAAAGCCACCACTAGGCTCCACCCCTCCATCTGGCCCCACCCTCACTGCTCTCACCGACTCTTCTGTTGTTTTCTAGGCAAACCCCTGGACATGTGTTTCTCATCCTTTCCCACCCCCACACCTTTGCTCACACTGCTGCCCCTCCCCCTGCCAGGGTGCTATCTCCTCTGGGCTCCAAGTCCGAAAGTGGCATCCCCAGGAAGCCTTCTTTGGATTCGCCAACTTCTGCACCTGCACCCTGGAGGACTTTGTCCGAACTTTCTGATTACGTAAACATCTCTTAGATCCTTATCTTACCCTCCCTGAGTTGCTTAAGGGTAGGAGGTGTGTTTCTCTCATCTGTGACCTCCCCACCCTACTATCTTAGATACAGTGCCTGGCACATAGTAGGTCCACAATTTGTAGCATGGTGGAAGAATTTTCTTAAAGGTACTGTTGAAAAGTGTAAGAAGAGAGAAGGGGATGGAAATGGCCGTTTGTGGAGCCTCGCCGCTGTGCCAGCTGCGTTACAAGTATCATCTCAGGAACCAATCAATGATCCCGTGAGGCGGTTATTATCCCCATTTTATAGGCAAGGAAACAGCTCAGAGAGGAGAATGTGCCCAAGGTCACACAGCTGGTAATCATCAGATGCAGATCCAAACCCTGGGGCCTGTTCGATGGAGATATGGAGGGGGGGGGGGGAACCCAGGCATCCCGAGGTAGGAACCCCAGTCTGTTAAGGGCTCCCCGCCTGTTGCAAGTCCATCCCCGGCAGCTCTGGCTGAAGCCTCCGACTACCAGCTTGCCTGGAGCTCTGCTCACTGGGCAGAGTGGTCCCTGGCACCAGCCCTGGAGGGAGCCCGAGCCTCCTACAACCCCTGGCTCAGGCCCTGGTATCCCTGCTGCCTTTCCAAAGTCACTCAGTGTTTGGGATTTGGGGCAGCCACGGGCACAGGGACTTAGCAGCCAGTTGACCCATCCTAAGGGGCCGGCAAGGGGTGACTTCACCCTCCACACCCAGACAGTTAGGACAGAACCAGCTTCTGTTGCACAATCCTTACAAACAGATCTCCACGGTCAGGGAAGGCCCGTGGCAGTGCATCATCTCAGCCAGCTCCCTCATTTGGGAGACAAGGACCCAGAGAGGTTAGGCAACCTATCCAAAGTCACACAGTGTCCAGAACATTCTAAATCTAGTCAGCATTGTGTGAACTCTGTGTACAAACCCTTAAGTGTTTATCTCTGGAGGGTGGGGTTACTTTCATTTTCTTTCTTACAACTCTGTATGATTTGAATTTTTCAACACAAATGTGGAACTTTTGTAATCAGGAGAAAAAGCTAAAGATATTAAAAGGCAACCATATTTAGGGTAAACCATATTTACCATATTTAGGGTGACTTGTTAAAAGCAAGTTACAGAGTTAGACTGCCTGGGTTAGAATCTCGGCTTGACCACTCACCAGCTGTGTGTCCTTGGACAAGTTACTTTACCTCTCTGAGACTCAGTTGTCTCATGTATAAAGTGAAGATAATAATAACATCTATCTTGTAGTGCTATTGTAAAGACCATATGAGACAGGGATCAGCAAACTACAGCCCATGAGCCAAATCTAGCCTACTCCTTCTTTTTGTACAACACAAGCTAAGAATGGTTTTTATATTTTAAATGGTTGGGAGGAACATCAAAAGAAAAAGAACACTTTTGTAACGCGTGAAAGTCGTATGAAATTCAAATTTCAGAGTCCGTAAATAAAGTTTTATTAAAACTCAGCCATACACATTGATACTATCCTCTGTGGCTGCTTTCACATTACAACGGGAGGTGAGTAGCTATGACACTGTCTGGCTCACAAAGCCTAAAATATTTACTTATGTCCCTTTACAGGAAAAGTTTGCCAACCCCTGATATGAGATCATGGATGAAAAGCACTTTAGAACAATTCCTGGCACAGGGTAAGTGTTTAGTGAATTTTGTTCTTATTAGTATATGGATATTTATAAAATCTTCTTTCCCTAGGATGTGTTCAAAAGCAATAATTGCTTTTATATTTCATTGAGCCTAAGGCACAGTTTTCATATTTTAACATTCCTCAAAATGGAATATAACTTACAGTCGGAGGCATAGCATACTTAATTGACATAGTTAATTGCAAGCATTTCTCTTTCTTTATGGTGTATACATTAAAGAGGGGGGTGTCTCAGAATAGCTGACCTCTTAGGTCCAGGAGAATACAGTAAAGTAATTAAAGCACTACAACAAACAGTCTAGCAGGGGGACAGACTTGTCAATAGACAAGTACAACCCAGGTGCTAAGCGCCAGGGTAGATATCAGAAAGGCCAGAAAAGGGCCCTCTCCCAACTGGGAGAGAATTATGAGGGAAAGATGCCCAGAGGAAGGGATGTCTCCTTAGAGACAAAGACTGTTGTAGAATAGAAATGTCGGGATGAAACACCTCTGAGAGATGGGTCTCTGTTATCTACCACTTGGCCCCTGAGAGTCTCAGTTTTCTGCCTTATAAAATGGGGGCAGTAATAACCCCAAGAGACCAACTCTCAGATTCGCTGTGGGACCAGATAGCAGCCTGTGTGAATAGGCCCCATGGCTGACCATTTCTGTTTCTCCCACTAGCTTGGGAGCAGGGACACGGTTCCTTGCCTTTCTTGGTCCCCAGAACAAACCTCAAAGCAGGTTCGTTGGATAAACACATGCAGATGAACCCAGGAGCCCAGGAGAGGGACCAGGAAGTAACAGGGCCTCTGTGACTCAGACAGGCCTATCCCTGAACCAAGGGCACCGCCTGCCAACATGGCCCCAAGCCCCGCCCCAGGCACCAGGGGAACTGACGCCACGGTGAGAAGTGACAAATCTCTGTTGTTAGTTAATTTTTTTGAGACGGAATATGAATTGAGACATAATTTCCTTTTCACAATTAGAAAACACTAATTAACGTTGAAGGGAGCAAATGAGGTCATAGTTTGTCTATTCCAAACTCTCCCCTGAAGGAAGGAGAAGAAAAAGTTACCGGTGGTGTATTCAAAAAACTAGTTGAAGACTCAAAAATTGTGCCTACCAATTTTGCCTTTGTGGGTAAGTTATTTTGGGGCAGTTTTTATTAATAATTGCCAATCTCTACTGAGCTCTTGCTGTAAGCCCTAGCCCTTTGCCAAGTGCTTTACATACATTTCCTCCTAGACTGTGACACTAGCCCTATGAGGCAGGTACCATTAACCACCCCCAAAGGAAGAGATGAGGGAACCGAGGTCCAGAGAAGTTAACTAACTTGTCCAAAGGCACATACAAGTAAGTGGCGCAGCTGGGGGCCTGGCGCTTCCTCTCTGTTTTCTAAGTCCTTCGTCCTTATCTCTCCACAGCACACAGAGGGCATATCATGAGGGTGGCGTGTTGCGGCATTTCACTGTCTGTTTCATGGGATGATGACTTTTAGGGGGCTGCTTCTAGATGCCAAAGGAAGGGGACAAGGAAATAGGCCTCAGACTCGGGCTTTGTGCCTGGCCCTCCCTGACTCACTGAGCCATAGTGCACAAATGATTCATTCACTGGCCTCGACCTCAGTGGGTTTGGCCACCCACTGAGAGTGAAGTCACACCTCCAGCTTTCCAACGCATTCATTGGTTCACTCATCCACTTCAGGCAGGCAAGAAACAGGCCTGGCTGGCCTTGCTTGGGGTGAGGAAAGCACACAAATGCTTCTCGATGTCCTGAAGTCATGGCTGGACAGCTCAATTCCAGCCTAAGAGATCCTCCCAAGGGCCTGAAGTTGATTACTAGGGTTGTCGAAACAAAGTACCACAAGCTGAGTGACTTAAAATAACAGAAATTGATTGTCTCATAGTTCTGGAAGCCAGAAGTACAAGACCAAGGTATTGACAGGGTTAGTTCCTTCTGAGGGCTATGAAGGAGTATGTGTTCCAGGCCTCTCTCTTAGCTTCTGGTGGCTGGCTGGCAATCTTTGATGTTCCTTGACTTGTAGACGCATCACCCCAGTCTCTGCCTTCATTTTCATCAGTCATATCAGATTAGGTCCCACCCTAATGATCTCATGTTAACTTGATTACCTCTGTAAAGGTCCTATTTCCAAATAAGTTCACATTCTGTGGTACTTGGGGTTAGGACTTAAGCATATCTTTGGGAGGGAACATAATTCAACCCAAAACAGGGCCCCAAAGATAGCCCCCTAATAATAACATGTTCAATACCATAAAGATGGCCATTTGACCCAGGTAAATATATCCATTTAAAACGATCCTAGTGAAAATACTGAGAGTGGATTGGTTTTTTGTTTGTTTGTTTTTTGTTTTTTGTTTTTTGTTTCTCCTGGAGTTAAACAAGTTGATTCTGAAGTTGATATGAAATAATTATCAAGAATGGCCAGAAAAACTTAAAAAGAAGGGCAGTGGGGTGGGGATAAGTCCTACCAGATATTAAAAGATATCATAAAGCCCCAGCATTAAAATGGTGTAGTTAGGAATGTGAATAGCCAGACAGAACAATGGAACAGAATAGAAAGTCCAGAAAGTTGCCCAAGTACATATGGAAATTTGATGTATGATGAAAGTGGCATCTCAAATCACTGGACATGATGGACTTTTTAATAAGTGATCTTGGGACAATTGGACAGCCATTTGGAAAAAAGATTAAAGTGGACCCATACCTCACACCAAACACTTGAATAAATACCCAATGAGCCAGATATTCAGATTTTTTAAGTGAAACCTTAAAACTTGTAGAAGAAAACATGAGGGGATTCCTTTATAACCCAGGAGTGAGAAAAGCCTTTCAATGTAGGACTCAAAACCCAGAAACAATAAAAGAAAAACTTGATAAATTCAGCTACATAAAAATTAAAGCTAAATTTTAAAAAAGCTTTTTATGGAAAAAAAAAAAAAAACCCCTGCACGAGCAAAAATTTTTTTAAAAAAAGACAAATGGGAGACAATATTTGCAACATAGAGACAAAGGCTAATTTCACCAATATTTAAGGAGTATTTAAAAACAGATATAAAAAAATTAAAATATGATTTTAAAATGGACAAAAGCGGGAATTCCCTGGCGGTACAGTGGTTAGCACTCCACGCTTCCACTGCAGGGGGCATGGGTTCGATCCCTGGTTGGGGAACTAAGATCCTGCATTCTATGTGGTGCAGCCAAAAATAAATAAAATAAAATAAAATGGACACAAGCCATGAGCAGATAGTTCCAGAAAAAGAGATGCAGAAGGAGCCTGAACATGTGAGAAGATGCTCATTTGTAATCATAGTAAGAGACAAGAAAATTCTAATTACACTGAGAGACTCTCCTCCTTCAGGTTGGCAAAAATCCAAAAATTTGATGGTACCCTCTGCTGAGAAGCGAAATTTGAATATGAATTGGACATTAGATGATATTATGGACGTATTCACTTTTTGGTGGTTGCTTAGGAGAACGTCTCCTTCCTAAGAGATGCACACTGAAGTATTTAGCGGTAAAAGGTCATGATGTTAGCAACTTCCTTGAAATGTTCAGAAGAAAATAAAAACAGCAGTAAATAAATTAAATATGGCACAACATGAACAATTGTCGGGTCTATGGGGTGGGTATAAGGGTGTCCATGGATGGCATTCTTCTTTCAACCTTTCCGTATGCCTGAAATTTTTCATAATAAAATGTGAGGTCCAGTCACACGGCCTCAAGGTGAACTCTGGGTGAAGTGGAAGCTGTCAGCGAAAGCAGCTAGCTCGGCTGAGACAGTAATAATTATTAACATGATCCAGCACTTACTGTGGGCACCGGGCACTATTTCAACAGCCAACTCATTAATCTTTACTGTCCTCGTTTACAGACGAGGAAACTGAGGCATCAGCAATCTGCTAAATCCACAGAGATTTGTACTCTCCCAGCTCTGCCGATTGATTTTAATCTGTGCCAGTGACTGAGAATTGCTAATCGGCTTTGAAGAAGCAGCCTTAAATCAAACTGTTATTAAATTGGACTAAGTTCTTTCACTCAAGTAAAAGGGTTCAGCCAAAGGGTTAGCAGGGATCTTTCTGATACATCTTATAAACACTGGCCATTTATAAGGGCTAATGTTCTGTTCTCTAATTTAGACTGGATACTTTCAGGCTCACTTAAGGAGAGAGAATGAGGAGATTATAATAAAGCAATTGCGCATTCAATCTAATGATTCACCTAGCAACCCGTCAATGGTAAGTTAGGGTATTCTTTAAATCAAGATGTGTTAATAAAAGAGAACTTACAATTGAAGCGAAGTTGAATGACTTTCAAAGTGTATTTAATGGTGTAGAGTGCTTGCATCAATTAAAATTAAAATGGTTCATGATTTAAAGGAAAATAGTGCAGCCCCACCCCAGTGCCCCAGTGTTCAAATCCCAGCTCTGCCAGTAACCTCAAAGGACGATGCCGGGGGCAAGTCACACGTCCTCCCTTGACCCCAATTTCCTCATCTCCAGAGTGGAGATGACTAGCGCCCTCCTCCAAAGCTCTCGGGAGGGTTAAGTGATTTGGATGCGCTGTCTGGAGGGCCATGCACGGTTTGAGACAAGCCCATTCGTGCTCTGGCAGAGCCACCCTGAGAGCCTGCGCCGATGGCTTGGTCCATGGGGCTCCACCTCCCTCGAGAGTCTAACTCACTTCTTTTTAAGGAGCGTCCACTCTGTGCCAAGCCTGTGCAGGACACTGGGGACAAGCAGATGAGGGACACATCGTCCCAGCCTGGGAGAGAGAGGAACACATAAATCATCTCGCCACTCAAGGAGACAGGAACAAGGGCAGAGGGTGACACCCAGCACAGGTGTGGGACACCAGAGGGGATCATGGGGAATGGACAGTATTTTTTAAAGGATAATATCTTCTTGGGGGTGCACAAAAATGGGAATGTACTTAATGCCACTGAACTCTACACTTACCAATGCTTAAGATGGTAAATTTTATGTTACGTGTATTTTTACTAAGAATATACATATATTGTATATGAAAATATATGTTTTAATGGGTAATATCTTCTTGGAGCCTGCAGCCCAGAGGATGTATTCTTTTTTTTTTAACATCTTTATTGGAGTATAATTGCTTTACAATGGTGTGTTAGTTTCCGCTTTATAACAAAGTGAATCAGTTATACGTATACATATGTTCCCATATGTCTTCCCTCTTGCGTCTCCCTCCCTCCCACCCTCCCTATCCCACCCCTCTAGGTGGTCACAAAGCACCAAGCTGATCTCCCTGTGCTATGCGGCTGCTTCCCACTAGCTACCTATTTTACGTTTGGTAGTGTATATACGTCCATGCCACTCTCTCACTTCGTCCCAGCTTACCCTTCCCCCTCCCCATATCCTGAAGTCCATTCTCTAGTAGGTCTGTGTCTTTATTCCCATCTTGCCCCTAGGTTCTTCATGACCTTTTTTTTAAAATTTTTTTAGATTCCATATATATGTGTTAGCATACGGTATTTGTTTTTCTCTTTCTGACTTACTTCACTCTGTATGACAGACTCTAGGTCCATCCACCTCACTACAAATAACTCAATTTCGTTTCTTTTTATGGCTGAGTAATATTCCATTGTATATATGTACCACATCTTCTTTATCCATTCATCTGTCGATGGACACTTAGGTTGCTTCCATGTCCTGGCTATTGTAAATAGAGCTGCAATGAACATTGTGGTACATGACTCTTTTTGAATTATGGTTTTCTCAGGGTATATGCCCAGTAGTGGGATTGCTGGGTCGTATGGTAGTTCTATTTTTAGTTTTTTAAGGAACTTCCATACTGTTCTCCATAGTGGCTGTACGGAGGATGTATTCTTACACTGGGTGTACAGATGAAGAAATGGAGACCCAGAGTAGGGGAGCAAACCTCCCACCCAGGGTGAGGGGGCTTCCTCAGGCCTATTTGATGGAGGTGGAAACCCACCCAGGGCTTGACTCTCAGGCCTTAAGTTCATTCTGCTGCAAAAACACAGAGCAGGACAGGGACCCAGGATTGTCTGACATCCAGCTGGGGGCTCTTTCCACTGCAACCTCCACCCACCTATGCTCAGACTGGGCTCCGGGATCACCCCCCCACCCCCACCCCCGGCTAACCCCAGTCCTAGTTCTGGGACAAGCTCCAGATAAGGGAGGGGGTGTAAAGAGATCCCGTTCCTTAACCCCATGCAAATAGGGAACGTATTTTCCTGGTTGCCAGGGGCAGAGTTGAGTCTCCAAAGGCAGGATCACCTCTAGCGGGTCTGCAGCTGGAGCAGTCACTGGGAGCCTACCTCTGTCCTCCCCATCTCCTGAGTGCCAGCATTTTCTATTCAGGTGAAATGAAGTGCAAACAAGCTTCAGGTAGACCCTTGTCGAGGTTGGCCCCTGTCTGGGTGTGGCTGAGCTGTTTAGGCAGGCACGGGTGTATATGAGCCTCCCCGGGGACCCCCACCTAGTGCCTCCTGAATGTCTTCCCATTTGCATGGAGCCCCTTCCCCTCCCAGCCAGGAAGGGTGGGGCAGGGGTCTGAGTGCCCCAGAGAACGCCCCTTCTGGACCCTCCTTCATCCAACCCTGGCTAAGCACCAGCTCAGGCCCTCCTTCCAGGCATATTATTTGTTCTTGGAACTCTCAGGACCATCTTGAGAGGGGAGAGGTATAAAGTCTGAGATGGTCAGTGCTGTGGAGAAATACAAAGCAAGAAAAAGGGTTAGGGGTGTGGGGTGTGAGGAGGGGTTCAATTTAAGTAGGGTGTTCCAAGAAGGCCTTGGCAAGAAGTTGACTTTTGAGTAAAGACCTAAGGAGGTGAGGGAGTGAGCCATGGAACAGCTGGGGGAAGAACAATTCAGGCAGACACCCCCAAACAGGAACAAGCCTCATGGGAACAAGAAACAGGCAAGAGGCATCCAGACTGGAAAGGAAGAAGTACACTGTCTTCATTCTCAGATGACATGATTCTATATGTAGGAAATCCTAAGGAATGTAAAAGAACATACTATGAGAACTAATAAACAAGTACAAGGTCACAGGATACAAGATCAATACACAGAAGTCAATTTTATTTCTACATAGCAAGCAATGAACAAGCCAAAAATGAAATTAAGAATATAATTCCATTCCTAATAGTTTCAAATAGAATAAAATACTTAGGAATAAATTTAACAAAAGAAATACGAGACTTGTACACTATTATAAAACTTCACTGAGGGAAATCAAACTCTAAATAAATGGAGAGACATTCCGTGTTCTTAGATTGGAAGACAATATTAAGATAGCAATACTCCCCAAACTGATCTATAGATTCAACATAATCCGTATCAAAATTCCAGCCGGCTTCTTTTTCCAGAAGTTGGCAAACTGATCCTAAAATTTATATTGTAATGAGAAACACCTAGAATAGCCGAAACGTTCTGGAAAAAGAAGAACGAAGTTGTAGGACCTTCAGTTCTTGATTTCTAGACTCACTATAAAGCTACAGTTGTCAAGACAGAGTGGGACTGGCATACAGGTCAATGGAACAGAATTGAGAGTCTAGAAATCAACCCTTACATTTACAGTCAATTGATTTTTGACAACAATGCCATGGCAGTTCATTGGAGGAAAGATAGTCTATTTAACAAATAGTGCTGGGACAATTAGCTATTCGTCTGCTTGCAAAAGGAAAAGCTTAGACCCTTACCTCACACCATATACAAAAATTAACTCAAAACAGATCATAGACTTAAATGTAAGAGCTAAAACTATACAACTCTTAAAAGAATACATAGGGAAAAAAATCTTCAAAACTTTTTGTCAGGCAAAGCTTTCTTAGCATGATTTATAAAATAAAAAATCAAACTGAAATTCATCAAGGTTCAAAACTTCTGTGCTTAAGAGCCACCATTAAGAAAATGAAAAGGTAAACAATAGACTTGGACAAAAGATTTGCAAAACCGAATCTCATAAAGGACTTGTATCCAGTATTTACAAAGAACTTCTACAGCTCAATAATAAGACAAACAACCCAATCAAAAGATGAGCAAACAATATGAACAGATATATCTCCAAAGAAGATATACCAATAGCTAACAAGCACATGAACAGCTGCTCAACGTCATTAGTCATTAAGGAAGTGCAAATGTCAAATGAGATCTATATCACACCTACTAGAATGATTATGATCAAAATGACATAATAGCAAATGTTAGCTAAGATGTGGAGAAACGGAACCCTCCTACATTGCAGGTGGGAACATAAAATGGGGCAGCATCTCTGGAAAATAGTTTGGTGGTTCCTCAAAAAGTTAAACTTACCATGTGATCCAGCAATTCCACTCCTAGGTATCCCCCCTGGAGAAACAAAAACATACGTCTACGCAAAGATGTGTGAGTCAGTGTTCACAGCAGCATTATTCATAATAGCCCCAAACTGGAAACAACCTAAATGTCCATCAACTGATTAATGAAATGCATAGGCAAAATGTGGTCAATCCATACACCAGAACTATACAGCAATACAAAGGAACAGACAAATGACAGGTGCTGCCATATGGATGAACCTCAAAGGTGTTATGGTAAGTGAAAGAAGCCAGACACAAGGGAGTACATAGTGTATGGTTCCACTTTATATAAAATGTCCAGAAAAGGCAAATTGATAGAGACAGTAGATTAGTGGTTGTGTAGGGCTGAGTGGGAACAGGGATTACCTGTAAATGGGCATGAGAAAGGGATCTGACTGGGGGACTATTTGAATGTTCTAAAATTGATTTATGGTGATGATTACACCACTTGGTAAAATTACCAAAAAAGCACTGAATTTTATACTTAAATGTTATGATATTTAAAATATACCTCAATAATTACTGGACTGAATGTCAGTATTATGACATAGTATGAGTGTGTTTCATGTTTGGTAATTGCAATCATTGTTGCTTTTGTTGTGGTCATCCATTTACAATGCTTGGTGTCAGTCTATTTATCTCTTGTAAAAATAAAATACAGTGTGTGTGTGTGAAAATAAAATAAAATAAAATAAAATATACCTCAATAAAGCTAATTTTTAAAAAAAAATGCTTCAGTTCAAGGTTCCGGTTGAGATTGAGTTTACACCTGACCCAGGAGCCCTTCCTGGTTGTGATAGGCTGGGATACATGCCACCCTTTGGCCATAGAGCACTGTGGGTCATAGTCCCATAGCACAGCCCCAGTGGAATATGAGTATTTGTTTACATATTGGGCTCTTCACTTCGATATAAGCTTCTTGAGGACAAGTGTTTATTCTCAGAATCCTAGAACAAAGCCCAGCTCATATGGGACTCAACACAGGCTTGCTAAAGTAATGGAAAAGTGTGATTGGAGGAATTCCCTGGTGGTCCAGTGGTTAGGACTCGGCGTTTTCACTGCCGTGACCCGGGGTTCAATCCCTGGTCAGGGAACTGAGATCCCGCAAGCCGCATGGTGAGGCCAAAAAAAAAAAAAAAAAAAGTGATTGGAAAGGCAGAGCCAAGCAGAAAGAGAATGTGATCCCATTAGTGAGGTCTTTCATCGAGACCTCCATGAGTGTGAGAATAATAACAAAGAAAGGGATAGCATGGACAAAGTACGATGTATTTCATACCATGCGATTTTATCCTGTCATTAAGAGAATGCTGGGCAAAAGGAAGCAAAGCCCATGTGTGTGTGAATGCAGTGTGGACACAACTTATTCTTTCTTTTAAAAAGTTGGCCGAGGATAGAAAGAGGAGAGAAGAGACAGGTCAATGAAAACCTTGGTTGGGGAGGCTGAGGTATCTGGATGATAAAATACGGAGAAAAGAAGGGAAGGAGAAGGAGGGGAGGGGAGGGAGATGCGGGGGGTGGGGGGGCAGGGGGAGGAATCAGGGTGGCCAGGGCTTCGCAGGCACTGAGTGGGGCAGGACCGAGGAGGCTGCGGGCAGAGCAGTGACCGGGAAGACGTGTGTCAGCAGGGTAATAATAGGACTCACTTCACTTGGTAGTGTGAGGATGAGATGAGCTCACAGAGCAAAGGTGCAGCACAGCGATGCATAGTAAGGACCAAACTCGCTAGTTAGTGTCCGGATCACTGTTTCATCCCCCTAATACCCCTGGCCCGGAGAGGTGAAGCACACGCTCACTGAGGTCACAGTTTTCCATCTCGTGACCTGCAGGGAGTCAGGCTAAGCAAGCGCCTGCCCTTCAGGGGAAGCCCCAGGGCTGGTGGTCAGCTGCTGGAGGGCAAGGGAGCCGGGCAATGAAGGGCAGGCGGAGTACAAAGTGACCGTGACCATGCCACCCACCAACTGAACTTCCTTGGCCTCTGAACCTCTGCTTCTCACCTGGGGATGGGAGAGTAGCAGTGACACCTCCTACAGGGGTCACTAAGGGGACAGAGTAAGGATCTCAGCCAGTGAGGCTCTCAGCCCAGGGCCTGGAGTCAGTGTCTCACAAACAGTGCCACCTATTCAGGGTCCTTTATTTGGCAGATGTTTACCGACAAGAACCACAGGCCACACCATCTGGGGGAATGCTAGGGACACAAGATGAACAAGACATACTTCTCTGGACCACACACAGACACACACACAGATATACACAGATACACACAGAGACACAAACACACACACGAGACACAATTACACAGACATGTACACACACAGATGCACACGTAGACACACGACACACAGACACGGACACACACACCATTAGTGTGCTCCATTAGTAAGCTTACCATTAGTAAGCTCCAAGTGTCAAAACACCAAATTCCAGAATGGGGGTAAGTGTTTATAAAATTCTTTCTGTGGAAGTGAACACAGGTAGGTGACCCGTGGGCTTACTTGCTCAAGGATAAGCTGGGGAGGCTCTTCACAGGACAGACCATCACTGGGTCCCTGCAAGCGGCATCTTCCAGTTCCTGATTGACAGCTTTCTTTCACTAACAGGCAGCAAAACCTCCAACGCGCCCAGGTCCTAGCCCTGGCAGAGTAACGGTCCTAAAGAGAAAGAGAAACATTATGACATTATGAGAAAATAAAGGGATATTTCTCTGACTTAAAAAAAAAAGTTTTGTTTTGTTTTTTCATTTTCCCAGGCAGAAAGCAGCACTGTCAGCTTTAAAAGCAGAGAGTCCTGTGGCCACATTAGCTCCCAGCCCACATGCCCCACAGTGGGCCAGCTCCTGCTCCCAGGTGCAGGGGGGAGCCCAGAGCAGGGTTCCCAGCCCTGGCTCCACACTGACCCCCCAGGTTCAAAACCCTGAGCCTGGGTCCTGTCCCCAGCATTGCCAGTGTAACTTGGGTCCTAACTCCAGCATTTCCAGTGTAACTTGCCTAGGGTGAGGCCTCGGCACTTGGACTTTAAAAATCTTCCCAAGGGTTCCAGTGTCCAGCCAGAGCTGAAAACTACTGACCTAACGGATTATCTTTAATGTCCAGTATCTGTTGTTGAGGGAAAAAAAACAATTGGCACATAGTAGATGCTCAGTATATGTTCATTCAAATGACATGCATATAGAGTGGCTTCCCTGCTTTTTTTTTTTTCAAATACAGAGTGTGTGTGTGTGTGTGTGTGTGTGTGTGTGTGTGTGTGTGTGTGTGTGTGTCTTGGGGCGGGGGCGGAAGGCTGTAATCAATCACACAGGACAGAGCTGGTGGGGCTCCAGCCAAACACATACAAGGCCCTTCTTGGAGGGGGCGGGGCACACTTTCACGTTTCAGAGTATGTGCTTCTCAAGCAGTGGCATTTTCCACTCCAAGCACGTGTCATTTTTTAAATTAATAATAAAGAAAAATAAAGAAGCCATGCATTGAGCTTCTTTCGCTTCCCTTTTCTTTACCTATTCAGGGGACAGGAAACACCCATAAACAGCCAGTGGGAAGGAAAGGTCAAGGTGAGGGCTGAGTCAGTGAGCCGAAGCCATCAGGGGCCGAGTTGCCTGGCTCAGCCCTCCAAAATCCCTTCAAAAGTCCCTGGGCCCCTTCCAGGCTGGCAGCCTGGACGCCACAGAGGGTCAGGGTAGACTGGGAGCAGCGAGTTAGTGGAGCAAGTCCTGCGGGCCGGGAAGGAGCCTGGGTCCTGGGCTTCCGAGCCAGCTGGCCCTCAGGAATCCAGTCTTGGGGCTCCACTGGGTCACGGCCCTGGGGCCAAGTCACCCTGGTGACCTCGCCCTGACACAGCCACCTGGCCCTGCCTCTGGGCATTTCAGAGAAAACTCCAGACGGGGAGAGTGGAGAGCCCACTGAGGGCCCTGTTATCTAACGAAGCCACTGCACGATGCTCTGTGAGGGCCCCAGAAGAAGCCCCCCTGCCGCTGCTGAGGGTACAGAGGTCAGGCTCAGGGTACCTGGGCGCTGGTCCTAAGCCACACAGGCCCCTGCATTTAAGGAGCCCAGAGCACCCTGCGGCCCCCAAAGGCAGGCTGTAGTCAATCCCCCACCCACACTGTCCCAGGGGCTCTGCCTGGTGGTCTCCCCCCTGCTAGACAGAGAGCAGAAGCCCTGGTAATGTCTGTGCCCTAAATGAGACACCCCCTACCCAGGAGACCTAAAGCACTGAGAAATCGCAGCCTCGACCCCAAGAATGCCAAGGTCACTTTACTTGTGTCCCCGCCTATAGGAGCAGGAACTGACATCACTGAGACACCTGCTTCATGCCTGCTGCTTAGAGAACTTAAGGCAGAACTTGCCTTCCGGGTGGCAGTGCTGTTATTTGCCCCATTTACAGACGAGAAAACTGAGGCTCCGAGTCATTTGGGCACGTGACTTGTGTCCCCACAAAAGGGGCAAAGCCAGGCTGAAACTCAAGACCCCTTGAGTCTTGAACAGGCCCTACAGTGCTCTCGGAGGACCTGAATGGTGACAGGGACAGAGGGCTTCCTTCCCAGCCCTGGCCACCTCGCCCCAGTCCTCGGCCTCAGGCATCTACCAGGAAGGCCAGGAAAAGGATCTGGATGGAGGCGGATCACAGCTGGCCTCAGCCTTGAAGACCGAGTGCGTGGGCTGAGCCAGGCTGGAGGCTGGGCCCCCGGAGAGCCAGCCTCTGGGCCAGGAGCCTGGCTGACCTCTGGCCCTCAGACCAGGACAAGTGTGTCCCTTCCCACCTCCCTCTTTCTTAGAAGTCCTCTCAGCCCTGCGCTTCCTGAAGTTTCCGCTGCGGTGCCAGCAACCTGCCTAACCCTTCATCTCCCGGGCCTCCCTTCCAGAACCCAGAGGGGAAGAGTCACTGGACGCAGGTGCCATAGGGTTCCAGGGGAAGAGAACACACATCTGGGACCCTCCAGGAATCCATCTCAGCTTCACCTATTACTCAGTGGCCTTAGAGACTTGGCCCCTCAGCGCCTCAGTTTCTTCAGCTGTCAATGCGGTTGACAGAGACAGCAGCTTTGCAGAGCACGCCGGCAGACGGAATAAGGGCAGGCTTTGACAGGGTACTGAGCACCTTTTCTGGGCCTGTCACTGTCATAACTGCTGGGGGTGCGTGTGCATTTCCTAATGAATTCTTCCCAACAACCCAGAAAGGCAGAAATTAATATTTTCCCCATTTTCCAGCCACGGGGCAGAGGCCCAGAGAGTGAAGGTAGTGGTCACAAGGTACGAGGTAGAATAATGCCATTTGCAGCAACATGCATGGACCTGCAGATTATCATACTAAGTGAAGTAAGTCAGACAGAGACAAATATATGACATTACTTATATGTGGAATCTAAAAAAAAAAGATACAAATGAACTTATTTACAAAATAGGAACAGACTCACAGACTTCTAAAACAAACATATGGTTACCAAAAGGGAAAGGTTGGGGGGAGGGTTAAATTAGGAGTTTATAGATAATCTACAAGGACCTACTGTATAGCACAGGGAGCTCTGCTCAATGTTCTGTAATAACCTATATGGGAAAAGAATCTGAAAAAGAATGGATGTATATATATATATATATATATATCTGAATCACTTTGCTGTACACCTGAAACCAACACAACATTGTAAATCAACTATACTCCAATATAAAATTAAAAAATTAAAAATTAAAAAAAAAAAATGAGATCCATGGTAGAGCTGGGAGGAGTTGAGCCAAGGCAGAGAGAGATTTCATTTTGCCTCCAATGAGTAATAATACTTAACTCTCAGGCTTCTCATGGACTTCTCATGACCCACACAGGGAGCAGACCTGGCCCATTCACTGTGTGCCCCAGCACCTAGTAGGGTGCCTGGCACAGAGTAGGTACTCTGGACGAAAGAAGGTTCTGGATGAACAGTGCAGATGTTTGGGACTCTGAAATGAGACACCCTCCATTTGCCAGCTCTGTCACTTCCCAGCTCTGTGACCTTACAGAATTGTCCCTCCTCTCAGAACCCCAGTCTCTTCAACACAAAATGCAATAATAATTATAACAATGCCATGAAAGGGTCACTGTGAGGATTAGAGGCACATAGAAGGGCCCCCTTCATCTGCAACTCTGTAAGTACTACCTTTATTATTGTTTTGAATTATTAACTTAAAACTTGGCATGTTATTAATTTGAAATGAGGAAATGCAAAGAGACTTTGAAAGGCACCACCCAGTGTCTCCAGCTGTGTTTTGATGCTGTTGATCTGCCTGAGGACACAGACAACAGGGGACCTTTCCCAGGTCAGGATGGAGGAGTGAGGTTGTCAGCTCGAGGGAGGGACTCATGGGGACATTTGGTGTTACCCTGTGAGCCAGCATGTGACGGGGCTGACCAAGCATCTGAGACACAGCCTGAGACCCGGACGGGGCCAGACTGGGAACAGGCCACCCGCTGGACCCTCATTCTAGAGCCCAAGCCTGACACTAGCCAGATTGGGGGTCTCAGGCGGGTCATAGACCCACTGTCTCATCCAGCTGAATGGACCTTTCAAGACCACCCCACTCACCCTGGCCTCATCGTTTCAATGAGAAAATGGAGGCCCCAGTGAGGGGCAGGGGGCTGGCCAAGGTGACCGTGAATCATTAAACGCAGAGTCGAGACCAGAATCCCTGCCTCTTGACCCCAGCTGCCCACATCCCTCGCCAGGCTGAATGTTCCCACTGAAGCCACCCTGCCTACTTCCGGTGCCCAGGAGGGCACAGACCATGAACAGGTTGATTTCTGCCCAGTCAAGGCCACATGCCTGGTGATGGCCAGCCCCAAGCCTGATCTTACTCTCACTCTCGCCTGCCCCAACTCAGGTCCTGACATGTGGTGGCACTTGGAAATACCTGCCAAGCAAATGAGACCCTGCTCAGTGCTGGGCCCAGGCTAGGACCCCTTGAGCCTTATAAGGCTACACATGAGTTGACCGTGAGATCTCAGAGGTGAAAACCATGTGAAGCAGTGAGAAGTGTGACATAGGTGTGAGTCATGGCACATGAGGGCTGTGTGGTGAGTCACAGGCTCTGGGCCACATGGCCTAGGTTGGAGTCCCCTCCACCATGCGCTAGCTGGGGGCCCTTGAACCAGTTTCTTAGCCTCTCTGTGCCTCGGTTTGCTGGGGTAAGAGAATACTCACCCCGCAGAAGATCCGTGAGATGCACACACTTGGCCAAAGGCCTGGCCCACAAGCAGCACTCAGCAAACCATCGCTATTGTTATTGTCTAGAATAGCTGTCTCTGAGCCATACACTTGCACACGCATACTGCTTCTGGATTGCTTCCCAAAGCAGGGCTGTCACCTTCCTTGACTCACTAGGACAGAACTTTCTGAAAAGGCATCGGCATTTCCCTGCTGCTACTGTTGATTCCCTCCGGTTCCTTCTGGAAGACAACAACTACCCTGAAGCCCTTCATTCCTGCCCTGGGCGGTCACACAGCAATTCCTAGAAAGAAACCAAGGCCCATGAGTGTCTTCACTCTAACTGGCCCCAGACTGCTGGGTGAATTGGGGTCCACCAAGAGCCCTGATAGAGGAAAATGAGCTTGCGGTGACCTCAGTCTGGGTGTTTCTCCCCCGTGGGTCTCCTCATCCTCTGTGGTCAAATAAAGGGTGATCTAAAATAAGATCGTGATCTCCCTCCGATGTCCCTTTGACGGCTAACGCTTTGTGGTTCTATTTTTTGTCTTCTCTGCTAATGGCATCATCTGCCCCCACAACAGCTCACATTGATTGAACACCTGCCATATGCCAGAAACTAAAGTCAGGGATGGATATAACGGCAACTAACAGTTATTGAATGCTGTCATCTGCCAGCCGTGAACGCTCTTCCGATGATCTCATTTAATCCTCTCAGCAACCTGACCGTCCCCACCAGAAGATGAGCAAGTAGGTTCCACATGATGAGATGGTCTCATTCAGCTGGGATCTGAACCCAAGAGCCAGGCTTGGAATCACTAGGTCATGCCCAAGTCCCTACAGCCCTGTGAGGTGGGAATTATTATCTCTGTTTTACTGATTTCAAACAAACAAACAAACAAACACCTGTGGCCCAGAAAGGGGAAGTGAGTCAGTCCGTGTCATACTGTTTGAAATGATGGCCTCTGAGGATATCCTGCTTCTACCTCCTTTTATCCTGATCATCTCAGCCAAGGCTTTAAAGAAACGTACTTGATGGGGAAAAAAAAAAAAAAAATAGATGTATCATATTTTTGTTTTTTTTTTAAAGAACAATGAAATCAAGAGAAACTGAAAAGAAGAAAAAGAAAAAAAAAAAAAAAGAAACGTGCTTGGACTTTGTGACTCTCATTTCCAACTCAGAATTCCTGTCCTGTTACTCTGGGCCTGCAGCTGAGCTCCAGATAACCGAGGGCCCAGCCTTTGGCAGGAGGTCTGACCTCCAGATAAGCAGAGCCCCAATGTGGAACGAAGACACGAGTCACAGAAGAAGCTCACATACCATCCGCTGCCCGGTTCCTTGTTGCAACTCGGGGAGGGGATTTATCCCACCAGGGCACGTCCTCCACGCTTCACATTCATCATCTTCTTTGTGGCCCATGACAATGTTGTCAGCTCAATATGACAATCTTTGTTTTGTAGGAAAGGGAGGTCATATGGTTTATCTAAACAGGGAACCAGTGACTAGTGAACCAGGCAAATTATATCGCCCAGGATACTTTTTAAAATTCCAGCAGATTGTGGAGGGTGGGTTATTTTTCCACTTTCGGGGAGAGGGTTTGGAGGTGGAGGCTGCAGGCCCCCCCCTCCCCGAGCCAGGCAGAGAAAGAGGTCGTGAGAAGCCGTGTGGCTGCAGCTTCAAATGCTCCTTCCCTGAGATTTATTCCCTTCAGTGGCCGCCACGGAACCCACGGCATCTTAGTTCCTCCTGTCAGTCCTCCCTTTATATACTCACCTTTCTGTCCCCAAGAGCCAAAAAAAGAAGAATTGATTGTTTGATTTCTGAAGGCCCAGGCACAGTGAAAACAGGGGCAGCCCTGAGGAGGGGTGGGTGACTCATTCCCTGACCAAGAGACGAGGCCAGCCAGAGCAGAGGGGACCTTGAGAAGACCTGGGCTTTTGTTCCCTTTGGGACCAAAATGAATCACCGATCCCACCAAGTCACACTGGCCAGTCCCAAACTTTCCCAGGTAGAACCAGCGCAAGCATCAAAAATGAATCAGGTGAGGCCCTATCAATGGGCACAAAGGCGAAGGCTGTGCTCTTCCTTACTCTTCACCTTCAACTCAGCCCTTGAAAGAGGCCAGACAAGACTTGGTGCTCCTTGGGGCAAAGTGGAAACCGGAACCAGAAAAGGAAGGTTGGCCACAATGCCTCTAAGGAGACCAGCCAGCAAGGTGGTGACCACCGGCTATGTGCTGGCTGTTTGGACACCATGCAAGTTTGCTCACTTGTTCACTCACTTGTTCGCTGACTTGGGCGGGCGGTCAGGAGCATTGATTGGACGTCCAGCAGCTGCCAGGCATTCTGCAGGTTATCCTTCCTCCAGACCCTGCAGAATGTGATGCTCGTGCACAGAGGAGGAATCCAAAGTACTGGCCAGGGTCGCCCAGCCAGGGATCCACTCCAGAGCCATCAGATGCTGGAGCCTTGCTTCTTTTGATCCTGTGTCTATGGAGACCTGGTCTTCATCAGTGGGCAAAGAATGCCCGTTTCACACGTCACCACCTGAGTTGGGCCAGGAGAGCCTGGAAAGCCCAAGACTTTTCTCAGCGAAGCAGCCTTGGTGATTTCAGAGGAAGAGCCTGCCCCAAGGAGCAGCAGAACCCCAGGCCTGTCCTCTGGGCCCTCCGCATTCCGGAGGCCAGATGTGTGAGCCTGACGTTATTCACCAAGTCGTGGCCTGGCTTCAGGCTGTGCTCTGCTGGTTTGTGACCCCCACTCCTCCACGCTTTCCTCCTCCCTTTCCTCAGCATGAAAAACTGAGTGGTGCTGGCAGCTGTTCCTCAGCATCTGGCGGAACATTCTGCCCCATAGCTGAGCGCCTCTCACTCCCCAGCCATCCCTGGGGATGGCCGGTGACTCATATTTCCATTTTCAATGCAGGGCCAGGGACCAGATCTTTCCATGACCACCAGGGCTGGCCATTTGGCGCTGGGATTAAGGACATGAGCTGTGACGTCAGACAGGCCTGAGTTCAAATCCTTCTTCTGCTGCTTGTGTGTGATTTCAGGCAACTAACTTACCCTCTCTGAGGCTGTTTCCCCATTTGTAAATGGAGATCACGGCTAACAACTCTGGTATCTTCTTTATTGAAAAAGTTTCTTCCCTTTTGCTCGCAACTCTAAAAAATGAACCATTCCCTCTACCAGTTTTCTTTTTTATATACTCACCATTCATAAGCCAAGGAGAGAGGAAGCTGATGTTTGGTTGCTTAAAAATGCAACGGTAATATTTATGTACTATTTACCATGTGCTAGGGATCTGTTATAAGGTGCTATCACCAACCCCATTTTATAGATAAGGAAACTAAGGCCCAGAGAGGTAAAGTAACTTGCCTAAGGTCACACAGCCAGTAAGTGGCAGAGCTGAGATTCACACCCAGGCTGTCTGGCTTCAGAATCCTGGCTCTTAATCATTATGCTGAGAAAAGTAAAGAAGATGAAACACATAGAGCATGTGGCATAGTGCCAGTCACATGGTGAATTCTGAATAAGTGTTTGCTAGTAGTATTATTACTACTATTGTTATTGCTTTGCCATCAACATGTTTGAGTCTCATTCTTGACCATGAGAAGAAGCGAGTGAGGGCTCCCTGCCCTTCCAGCCAAATCCAAGAAGCTCTTGAGTTAAAGATGGTCATTGGCCAACCCAAATGCGTGGGTCCCTTGGCATGCCAATTCAGTGATCCTGCTGTGTGGCCTTAAGCATTTGACTTCATGTCTCTGGGCCTCAGTTTCCTTACCTGTCAAGTGGGGATGCTCTGCTCTACCTTATCTTTGGGTTGGGAACAGGAGAGAGAGCACTAGGTGTGCATTGAGTGCTCTGTTAAATATTGGCAGGCTGTCAGCATACCCTCCAGCCCCGGCAGCCTGGCACCAGAGGCCTGTTATAACCACTGGGCTGTACTGCTTCCCCGGTGGAATGTTTTTGTATCAAAAGGCAAAGCTTGCAATTTGCTTCCCAAATCCCCAAACCAAACAGCCAGTGAAGTGCTAGTAACAGAAAACCCACCTGAGACAAAGTGTCCCTGTGAGGTTATAAGTGAAAGGCAGGGTACATGATTATCAGGAAACGACAAAAGAAAGCAGGGCTGACAATATTGATGACAGAACACAATTTGAAGTAAAAAGCATTCAACTGAATGGTAAGGGGATCCTTAACTCTCTTTTCCCCCATGTGCTACCCTCAATCGGCTTCTTATTTTTAATGTCCTTCCCAGACCTTTTCCGCCTCATCTAGTTCTTCCATTGTCACTTCATGGTCCAAAAGCCTGTCTTCTTCATATTCCTTGAGAGACGAGCCAGTGTCCTCCCGGCCTCCACTCTGCTGCTTGCATTCACTTCTTGGAGGCTGCTGCCTTGTTGAAATCTTTCCTGCCTTGTCCTCTTTGACCAGACAGAGCCACTGCGCCCCCCTCCTGCTATTCCTAAGGCCCCACCCTTGCCTGCTCTCAGGGCGGTAGGGAGCTCGTCTCCCAGAAGGAGTAGAGGGAGGGTGGGCACCCAAAGGACCTCCACCTAGTGTGTTGCTCACAGAGCCATCTACAGCACTAGCCTTTGAGTGAGTACAGACCCTGGCCAATAGTAGATACCCATTAAAGGTGGGTTGAGTGAGCTTAAACTGAACGCTTAGTCTGTAAGATGTTGTTAGTTTAACCTGAAAAAAGTGATGAGGAGGTCTTGTTTGGCAACATTGGTCCTGAGCTACAGAGAGAATTTTTTTTAATTTCCTATTGAAGATTTTCAACTAGAAAATATGTCCACTGGAATCTTCCAAGCCCATGCCTTTCTCTTACTTCCGTCAGCCAATGTGTATTGATTGTTTTTGCTACCAGGCTCTTGATGTTGTAAGAATGCAAAAATTGTGTAAAGCTTGGAGCAGCTAATTCTATAGAAGGGACAGGAAGCCTCCCAGCCATTGGTCAACATCTATGGAAAATCAGGTATTTATTGCAGATATTTATTGCGTACAATGCAATAGGGAACAAACGCTTCATGGAGCTTACAGTCTAGGGGGTGCGGTGACAGACATCACAGTAAGAGCCAGGCACCCCCCACACGAATAGCTACATTTCAAGACACTCCCTCTGCAGTTGGGCTGGGCTGGCTTAGCATCTTGGCTACTTACTTCATGTGACCTTGAGCAGGAGGCTTAATAAGCTCCCTGAGGCTCAGTTTCACTACATTTAAATGGAAATAATAATTACTTTCTTCCTAGGGTCATCATGAGAATAAGAAACAACTCAAACAGCTGACATATCATTTTTATTGTTATGATAAGGATGATGACAGTATAATAAATGCCGGATGAACGGTACAGAAAGAGCGGGGAGGGGAATACCTCTTCCTGGAGAGGGATGGTATGGGTGAGGATTTTCAGGAGAATGGGGTAGTTGGTGCTGAGTCTTAAAGGAGGGGTTGGATTTCTGTACAAGGAAGTGGCCAAGAGTGAATCAGTTCAAAAGTAGAAAAATGAATGATTCAGAAGGTCATTAAAATAAAACAGCTAAAGAATCTAAACCAAATGACTGGCTTCCTTAAAAATAAGACATTGCATTGCCAAGCTAAGAAAGCGTTAGTCAGGCGGGGGAGGAGGTTACTGGGAAATTTCACCCAGTTCAGCATTATTGAGAAGTTGTGGGTTCCTGGAGCCCTCAGTGGGTGTTGCACAACCCTGTGGGGTCAGGGTTACCCAAACTCTGGTCCAGGGACTGAGGGGGAAGTGTTTAGGACAGGATCGATGTTAGAAAAAAGAAAGAAGCTACTTGTAAAGGGGAACTGTCTCAACTCACAGACATGGAGAACAGACTTGTGGTTGCCAAGACGAGGGGTGGGCGGCAGGGGGGATGGACTGGGAGTTTGGGGTTAGCAGATGCAAACTATTACATATAGAATGGATGGACGACAAGGTCCTGCTGTATAGCACAGGGAACTATAGTCAATGTCCTGGGATAAACCATAATGAAAAAGAATGTAAAAAATAATGTATATACATGTATAACTGAGTCACTTTGCTGTACAGCAGAAATTAACACAACATTGTAAATCAACTATACTTCAATTAAAAAACAAAAGAAAAAGAAGAGCTGTCTCAAGAGAATGTGGTCAAATGTATTGGAGGAGTCTGGGCTGGGTCCACAGGCCAGCAAACCTTTGTTCCAGGAAACCAAGGCAGAGACGATACATATCCAGGGGTCTGGGTCTGATCCACAGGACAGACATATCCCATTCCTCTCCCCAGTGTCCTGCAGCCCCTCCTCACTTTCCTCCACCCTCTTATACTACAGGGACACTCCGGCTGTCTCCATCCAGCTGGTGGAACTAGACAGATGGGGCTCAAATCCCAGCTCTGCCACTTGCCGGCTGTGTGATCTTAGGTAAGTCACTTCACCTCTCTGTGCCCTCATTTTTTGTCTATGAAAAGGGGATTGTAATATTCACTTCACTGGATTATGGTGGGGAGTTAATGAAACACACGCCTGGCACATTTAGGTGCTCAGAAAATGTTAGTACCAGCACCTTCTCCTGTTCTCTTCCTTCTTCTGACTTCCTCTTTCTCTACCTATTCTGATGATTTCTTGCTGGAGGTAACCATGGAGTCTACAGGAAAATAGTTGAACGTTTCCTATCTGGTACCCTGCAAGTAAGATCACTGATTTATTTATGTCATTCAACTTACATTTATAAATACCTATCATGTAATGAGCATTGTGCTTGGAATAAAGACAAAGGGATGAGGGACATACAAAAGATGGAGATGGAATGCCAAGGAATTGAGAAGGGAGAAACCAACATTTCCAGTGCCCTTTGTGCCAAGCGTGGAGGTGGACATACAGGATAAGGAGGTAAAAGTGGCAGCCTGGAGCATTGGAGGGGCCGCAGCTCAGGGGGAGACAGACACGCACACCCAAATGACAACTGTGGGGACCCATGGGAGGTTGTGATTTTATTGTCTCAGGCAAGCTGGGAAAGCTTCCGGGAGGAGGTGACAGAAGAGTGGTGGGTGCTGAAGAGTGAGTATTCACCAGGTAGATAAAGTCAGGAAGAGCATTTTAAACTGAGGAACAGCCTATGCAAAGGCCCAGCTGCATCAAAGGACAGAATGTTTGGAGAACAGTTGGGTGCCACTTTAGAGGAAATGAAATAAAGTCTTTTCATTTAGCGCAAGACCTGACACAGAGTAAGTGCTCCATAAAAGTTGGCCATTAGTATTGACAGATGGTCCGTGAACTTGACCTTCAGAGGTTAGCTAAGACTCCTACAGAGAGCCCAATCGCCTCCCAGGATGAAGGCAGGTTCAGAGTCAGAGGAGGGAAGGAAGTGAGCTTCAGAGAGGGGCTGTGGTATGAGACACTTCCTGCTTTACAGGGCCTGTGTGTGTCCCTCCTCCGGGGGCTGCACGTTCCGTTCCCTTCCCCAAACAGAGCCTCTGGATCCAGCCTGTGATGGGCGCTCAGCTAACGGGAAGGTGGACCACGCTGGGCCCCAGTCATCGGCTTGTCCTGATGAGCCAGACCCTGGGGAATCCTCGGCCTGGGGGAGCATTTAGAGAAGTACCCCGCGAGTCATCTGCCCTGTGCAGTCACTGCCTGTCAGAGCTGCACTGGGCCGGCGGGGAAATGTGCAGATTGCAGCACGGAGCGGTGGGAACCAAGCACTGGGCCCCAGAGCTGGGTTTGTTACTGGAAGGCGGTTAGGTAATCCGTTCACGCATGCCCTCGACAAATGTGTATTGAGTGCCAACTGTGTGCCAGGTGCTGTTTCAGGCTCCGGGGACACTGCGGAGACAGACATCGTATCCCTGCTTCAGGGAGCTGACATTCTGGAGGAGAAATATGCACGAACAATTCCCTCCTGCGTTTATTGAGGGTTTACTATAAGCCAAGCCCTGGACCGTGCACTGCGCCACCACGATCTCATTTAATCTCCTTAACTGGTTCACGAGACAAATCTTGTCTCATAATTGTTATCCCGTTTTACAGATGACATTCTCCTACTTTAAAAACCTACCCAAGGGACTTCCCTGGAGGTCCAGTGGTTAAGACTCTGTGCTTTCAATGCAGGGGGTACCAGTTCAATCCCTGGTCAGGGAACTAAGATCCCACATGCCTGCTCAGTGTGGCCAAAAAAACAAAACAAACAAAAAAAAAACCTACCTACAGGGACCCCCTTCCCCAGATCTGCCCATCATTACCTTTCAAAAGTGGGTGAGCTAAGGTGAGATGCAAACAATGACACTCAGCCCTGCTCTCGGCTCACAGTGACCTAACGGGGCAGAAATGAGGGGCCTGGCATCTTCTGATAACAGCCAGGCGCCGCCTGCCCAAACCACTCTCCTGAACTCTAAGAGCTTTCAGATGCTTTCAGAGCTGTGTAATAATGCCCTTTCCCAGCATTCCTTAATCATCATTACTCTGGACTCAGGCATTTAATTGCTCATCTGTTTCTCAATACTTTCATGAATGGAGAATTTCTTTCATGACTGGATCAGGGCTAGAGCAGCCTTCGACCAGATGGTGCTATAGGTGAGCCCCCCCTGACCCCGCATCCCCTGTAATTACCACTCTGCCTTACACTCTGTTGCCCTGTACCCACGTGTGAGCCCTGCTGTGTGCCAGGTGCTTGGGTCAGGAGCCCCCGGGGAGGCAGAGGAAGAAGCAGGCCTCCAGGAGAGGGATGACAGATAGGAGCCAGAGAGAGGGGAGCCCAGGGGACTGGGGGAGCCCAGGGGTCATGTCACCTGGCCAAGGTGAGAAAATGCCACCTGCAGGAGCGAGCACTTACAACTGAGTCCGGACGTCCAATAGAAGTCATCCAGGGTTAGGGTTCTCTGGGCAGAGACTCATGACGGGACGTGGCCTTTGGGGGACCTGGATGTCACCAGGGGTGCACCATAGCATCTGGGGGACAAAGGGGGCTAGGCAGCAAAAGGGCCAGCGAAGAGACTAGAGTGGTGGAAGGCAAACTCATGAAGGGTCTTCAGAGTTGGGTTAAAGGAAGTCCTTCTCCCTCTTCAACAAGCAAGGACGCAGCACACCCACAGAAAATCAACTTCCATATTCGATTCAATTCAACCATCATTTAGTAAGCATCCCTGATCGGCCAGGCCCTGTTCTGGGAATAATAGGGATTAAGAAGCAGCACATAATAGAGATTAAAATAATAGAGATTGAAAATGCACTCATGGAGCTGGCATTCTAGTGGGAGGAAGAGAGGGAGACAGTAAACAAATAAGCAAAAGGCACTACATGTCAGCTGGTGCTTAGCGTGGGGGGAAATAAAGCAGGGGAGGAGAACGGAGGGTATTGGCATGGAGAGGGAGGGCCTCAGTGCGAACGTGACATTGGGGTAAAGACCCCAAGAAGATGAGTGGGGTGCTGCTGATATTGGGGGAGAGATGCCCCAAGCCCAGCGAAGAACAAGTGCTCAGGCGATGAGGTAGGGGCTTAATTGAAGAACAGGAAGCTGAGTGAGACAGGAGAGAGGGTGAGAATGTGAAGGGGCCTTTGCCTGTGAGCCCAGAGAGATGGGGGCGCTGGCGGGTTGGCTACTGCAAGAATCCAATAAACACATCTGAAAAAATGGAATGGGTGGACGGCAGGTCCTTCCAGCAGCAGAAGCCACATGTGGACATGAGATCTCTCTAACCTTCAAGAATCTTTCTCCTAACACTGACAGCCCTTGGATAAGATGCGATAGATGATCAATGGCTGACATAGCTGTCCAAGAGATAGTACTGAATTAAAAAATTAAGTTGCAGAACAATATAATCCATTTCATGCAGGAAAAGTGAGTAGATGATAGATAGATAGATAGGGAGAAAGGAAGGGAGGAAATGGCCAGAGAGAAAGAGGAAGGAAGGGAGGAAATTGCACAGACCTGTTGCCCAATGGGAAATGACCCTACAGCTACCCTGCTCCTGAACTGAGGCCAGGCTCAGCATAGCCTAACCATCTCCCCACAACAAACCCAATCCTGAAGTATTACCAAGGGTATGGATTTTGTTTTTGATTTTCTTTATCATGAAATATACAAATAAAGAATATGTGCAATCTGGTCCACTGTATTGCCAGAAATGGAAGTCTCAATAACAGATTTTACTGGTGGTTTCCTACAGAGATGGAGAAAAGGTGTTACAGGGTACAGAGTTCATGGAGGCTTCTGGAAACTCCATTTAAATACCCTGCTCCTTTCCCAAAGCCCCTCTCTCCACCTCATCCCCAGCTTTCCACTCTTAGCTCCCCGTCTCCAAGTACCTTGGCTTCCTTTCCCTTCCCTTTGCTCTTCCTGGCATTTCCCACTTCGTGAGACCAAAGCAAAGGAGCCTGAGCACTTGATGACACAAACAGTGGGCTGACGGTCAAGCTGGGACAGTGTTGTCCTTCAGTGTCCCCGGCGCCTCACTTATACCCACAAGAAACTGTTTATAGTGGTTACTTCTGGAGAGGAACCCAGAGGCTGGACATGCCATTTTCCACTCTTTGGAACAATTAATTTCTTCTCTAGATGTACATTAATTTTATGTTTTAAAAAAATAATTATACTGCCATCCAGGCCTGCCCTTAACGTTGCAGGGCCCAGACAAAGAGAGCAAAAGGAGGCCCCTGACCATTGCTTGCCCTCTGCCCCTTCCCTTCCTGTCCCAGATCCAGCCTCTGGGTAGTTGTGTGGGGACAGCCCAGCTCACATGTGCTCTGCCCACTCCCCACACTCAAAAGCAGACCACTGGTCATCCCTCAGCACTAGGTCTACCCTTGTCAGGTAGGACCTAGACCCAGGCCTATGCAGGCTCCGGAAGTGGACTTGGGAACATTTAGGCTGGGAATGCACAGATCCTGGCTGCCCAGACCCGGCAGGAAGTATTAATACCACATCCACCCAATGGCAGGATTACCAGCATCTTCCTCTGACATTCTTCTGTATTGCTGGAACATTTTACATCTAGCAGAACATTTATGATCTCTATGTGCCCCCCCACCCCCATTACTCGGCTACATTTGGAGAAACGGATTCAACTGCAGGATGGCACGGTGGAGGGCACAGTGCAGGGGGAGGGCTGGGACACCAGGCAGACCTGTAGTGTATTTTGTGGTCTGTCACTTCTTTGCTGAGGGTCCTTGAGCAGGTCCCCTTAGCTCTCTGAGCTTCGGTTTCCTTCTCTATAAAAAGGGAATAGGGATAACCACTTTTTAGGGTCATTGGAAGGATTGAGTAGCCAGGCAACGAGTGGCACATTTTAAGAATGTAATTATTACTACTCTTTTAATGTCAGTCGATGCCAGGAATATTATGATGATCCTCCTGGGGTGGGTTCAGCAGGCTTATTTCCTAGTCATAATCACTTCCTCCATCAACCCTTACGTCATCCTCAGTCCTACCTCACTCACCCTCCCACCCTGCCCCTCCCTGAGCCACATCAGCCCTCCCTGCCCCCAGGCTTAGCCTACCCCACCCCAGGGCTCAGCCAGAGAAGAAGAGAGCCAAGAGGGCACACTTTCTCTTTTACTTCAGCCCATTCTTTTGACCTTTTCTCTCTCCCTGACCCATTTCAGACCCTCTTACTCACTTCTGCAGAAACCCTGTGAATGAGCCTCCCAGGGTCATTCGCAGGTTACACTGGATAAGCTGCGGCTTTGTCGCTCGCTCAGGGGAAAAAGCTGGGCTGGGAGCCAGACACTTGAATTCAAACTCTGTGTCTGTGCTTCCTAACTGTGGGGTCTCCGATGAGCCATTTCTACCTCTCTGAGCCTCAGTGTTCTCAGGTATAAAATGGAAGAATGATTCCTACCCAGCAGTTTTGTAGCACACATCACTGACCTGTGTCAAATATGGAGGAATATGAGTTTGGTCACTGAGAGCAATTAGGTGGAGGTCAGATCATGCAGGACCTTGAAAAGTAACTAGTGAACTTGGGCTTCATGCTGAGGGCAGTGCGGGAGCCGGGAATGAGGCTAAGCAGGTGGTGGAGCTGAGGTGGGGGAAGTCTTGCTCAGGTGACAAGATGGGGAGAGGCAAGAGGCAGGGGAGCAGCCGTGAGACCTGAACTCAGGCAGTGGCTGGAGAACGAGGAGGAACAGACTCAAGACCTAGCCTGGAACTGGCTTCCTCCCGGGAGCAGGTGTCTTCATTCTCCATTCATCTCAACTAGAGGGTCTGAGAGCCCTCTGTCCCGCACTGGCCACCTGGATTTAATCCTGGACACGGGGACCAGAGGAGCGGGAAGAGGAAGCGCGTGAGAGGGAGATAAGGTGAAACAGAAAATGGGAATCCTGATTTTTTTTTCTTTCCCAATTTTTCAAACACTGATTTCAGCTAGAACAGTCCATACTTAGCAAAAAAGGAAGGAAAATAAATTTGTTTTGAGAAATAATCATAGCTAATGCTCATTGAGCTCTTACTGTATGCCAGGCTCCATGCTAGGCATTTTACTCTGTAATCTCACTAAATCATCACAGTTAGCCCATGGAGGAGGTATCATCATGATCTCCCTTTTAGAAATGAGGAACACAGGGGCAGAGAGGTTAAGGATGTGGTCTAAGGTGAGGCAGGGCACGGATTGTGATTCAAGGTTGTCAGACCCCAAACCCCAAGCTCTTAGAGGACAATGAAACATCTAATGAGACTAGAGCAAAATGAAAACCAGAAATCTGAGATGTCCAATAATAGCGGGATAGTCACGCTTCCCTACACATAGTCAGTAACCCTTAGAAAAAAGTTGTGCCATATGATATAAGTGGAAAAAGCACATTATATATGGTGTGACTACAAGTAGATTTTAGAAGTACATGGACACAAGATACTATTCACAAAAGCAACCAAAAATATAAGGTACCTAGGAAAAGCTGTCAAAGCCTTTTAAAGAAAGTTATAAAATTTTACTAAACGATGTTAAAGAAAGCCTAAATACATGGAGACACATGCCATGTTCATGGATAGGAAGGCAGTTCACCTCAAAGTGTCCTAACACTATTCCAATCAAAAGCCCAACTCAGTTTTTCATATAACTTGGCAAGCTGATTCTTCAATTTATATAGAAGAGCAAAGGACCCGGAAAGGCTAAGACACTCCCAAAGCAGAATTCTGGGCAGGGACTTAACCTACCAGATATCAAGTTTTAAGTAAAGCAAACCACAATTTCAACAGTATGAAATTGGTACAGGGATTGGCAAATAGATTAATGGGACAGAATGAGGGGCCCCAATAAAGGGATCCACACATATTAGAAAACGTGATTTTGTTATTTTATTATTGTTTTTTATTTTTGTTTTTGTTTGTTTTTTCTTTTTCAGAAAATTTGGATGGAAGATGCCCTGAAGACCAAAGAGGAAATGAACAATGATTACACAAATAAAGTTGGGGAAGTTGGCTATCCAGATGGGGAAAACCATACCCCTTAGCACATAAAAAATCAATTCCAGGTGGGTCAAGGCTTTCAATGTGAAAGAAAAATCTTAAAATTCTTAAAAGAATTATTCAGCCATGAAAAATAAGGAAATCCTGCCATTTGTGACATGGATGAACTTTGAGGGCATTATGCCAAGTGACATAAGTCAGACAGAGAAAGACAAACACTGAATGATCTCACATGTGGAATCTGTTGGCGGGTCATCGGGGTTGGGGAGAATGGGGGGATGTTGGCATGCAAACTGTCAGTTATAGATGAATAAATTCTGAGGGCCTAAAGTACACCATGGTGACTATACTTACGATATTGTATTTTATACTTGAAATTTGCTAAGAGAGTAGATCTTAAACGTGCTCATTGCACACACGCATACACACACACACAAACAGTAACTACGTGAGGTGACGAACGTGTTAACTAACTTTATTGTGGTGAGCATTTCACAATATGTACGTATATTAAATCAGCGTGTTGTACACCTTAAACTTGCACACTGTTGTCTGTCAATTATGTCTCAATAAAGCTGGGGGAAAAAAATCTTAGAAGAAAATACAGAATATCTTTATGATCTCAGATAGAGACAGATTTCTTAAGCAAAAGAGAGAAAGTATTGTACAAGCACAAAGAAAAAGATTTGAAAGAAAAACATTTGACTAAATTAAAAGAATTTTCTGTTCATCAAAAGACATCCAAAGAGGGCTTCCCTGGTGGCGCAGTGGTTAAGAATCCACCCGCCAATGCAGGGCACACGGGTTCGATCCCTGGTCCGGGAAGATCCCACATGCCGCGGAGCAGCTAAGCACGTGCTCCACAACTACTGAACCTGTGCTCTAGAGCCCATGAGCCACAACTACTGAGCCCTCATGCCACAACTACTGAAGCCCACGTGCCCTAGAGCTGGCGCTCCGCAACAAGACAAGCCATTATAATGAGAAGCCCGCGCACCGCAACCAAGAGTAGCCCCCGCTCGCCACAGCTAGAGAAAGCCCACGTGCAGCAACAAAGACCCAAGGCAGCCAAAAATAAATTAAAAATTAATTAATTAATTAATTATTTTTAAAAAGACATCAAAACAGATGAGATGACAAGCCACAAATTTGGAGAAGACATTTGTAATGTACACTCAATAAATGATTAGTATCCAGAATAGATAAGAAGTCCTACCAATTCACAAAACTAAGGCAAACAATTTAATAGGAAAATGGGCAAAAGACTGAAACAGATATTTTACATAAGAGGAAATAAATATGGCTGAGAAACCTTTGACAAAATGCTTAATATTGTTATTACTCATGAAAATGCAAAATAAAACCACATTGAAATATCATTTTACACCCATCAAACTGGTGAAAATTGTAAGTCTGACAATAGTAAGTGTTAGGATGTGCAACTAGAACAATCATCTATTCCTGATGGCAATGTACACTGATACTGCCACATTGGAAAATAGCACACACACATATCTTATCACCCAGCAATTCAATTATTAATTGTAAAACTAGAAAAACTCTTGCACATGTGCACCAGGGTATATGTACTAGAGTGGTCATGGCTGTTTTGTTTATTAAAAATCCTGGAACCACTTCATATACACATTAGGGTGGCTATTACTAAAAAGAAGAAGGAGAAGGAGAAGAAGAAGAAGAAAGAAAGAAAGAACAAGTGTTGACAAGCATGTGGAGAAATTAGAATCCTTGTGAGCTGCTGGTGGGAATGTACAATGGTGCAGCCACTGTGGAAAACAATATGTCATTTCCTCAAAAATGAAAAGTAGAATTACCATATGATCCAGCAATTCCACTTCTGGATATATACCCAAAATAATTGAAAGCAGGGGCTCTAACAGATATTTGTATACCTGTGTTCTTAGCAGCATTATTCACAGGAGCCAAAGGTCAAAACAATCCAAGTGTCCATCAACAAATGAATGGATAAACAGTATGTGGTATATACATACAATGGAATATTATTCAGCCTTAAAAAAAGAAGGAAATTCCCACACATGCTACAACATGGATGAATCTTGAGGACAATATGCTAAGTGAAATAAGCCAAATACAAAGACAAAGACTTTATGATGCTACTTACATGAGGTACTTAGAGTAGTCAAATTAATAGAGACAGAGAGTAAAATGGTGACTGTCAAGGGTTGTAGGGAGGAGAGAATGCGGAGTTACTGTTTAATTGCTACAGAGTTTCAGTTTAGGAAGATGAAAATGGTTCTTCAGATGAATGGTTGCATAACCATGTGAAGGTACTTAATGCCATGGAAATGTACAGTTAAAAATGGTTAAAACAGTAAATTTTATGTTAATATATATTTTATCACAATAAAAAATATATCTTTAATCATTCCGTTTAATACAATGTTTTAAAGGTGGAAAAAAAAAAAAAAATCCAGGGACTTCCCTGGCGGTCCAGTGGTCAAGACTTTGCCTTCCAATGCAGGGGGTGAGGGTTCTATCCCTGGTCAGGGAACTAAGATCCCACATGCCTCGGGGCCAAACAATCAAAACATAAAACAGAAGCAACATTGTAACAAATTCAATAAAGACATTAAAAATGGTCCACATCAAAAAATCTTAAAAAAAAAAATCCTGGAAACTATCCACATGTCCATCAGCAGGAGAACGGGTAAGTAAATTAGAGTACAATATACGCATACAATGCATATCACCATGCAGCAGTGAAAATGAATGATCTACACTTGCACGCATCAACATGGATGAATTTCTCAAAGATAATAAATCAGAGAAGCAAGCTGCAAAATAATACATTCAATTATATAAAGGTCAAAAATATTACATTGTACGTATATATACAGTAACACTATAAAGAAAAACAAAGGAATGACTCACACAAAATTCAAGATGATGGCTACCTCTGTGTGGATTGGGAGGGAGGGACACATGAGGGCTTCTAAGGTATTGGTGATATTCTTCTGTTCCTTAAGCTGGGTGATGGATACATGGGTATTCACTCTATAATTATTTAAATTATACATCTGTATTATATACACTTTTGGGTGTATATATATCACATAACTTTTTTAAAAAATTTATTTTTGGCTGAGTTGGGTCTTCGTTGCTGCGCGTGGGATTTCTCTAGTTGCGGCGAGCGGGGGCTACTCTTCGTTGTGGTGAGCAGGCTTCTCACTGCGGTGGCTTCTCTTGTTGTGGAGCATGGGCTCTAAGCGCGCGGGCTTCAGTAGTTGTGGCACACGGGCTTAGTTGCTCCGCGACAGGTGGAATCTTCCCAGACCAGGGCTCGAACCCGTGTCGCCTGCATTGGCAGGCAGATTCTTAACCACTGCGCCACCAGGGAAGCCCAATATATTACATAATTTTTTTTAAAAACCTATACATAGAAAAAGGCCTGGAAGAACTCTAAATGTGATGGTATCTCAGTAGTGGGGCTCTTTTACTTTCTATTTTTCTGTATTTTTAAAATATTCTTTCACCCTTTTATAGTGAAAGGAGCACTAAACCATGTTAAGAAAAAAAGAAATGAAGAGAGCTTTTCCCTCAAATTTGTTCAGAGGAAAGGGAAGTGAGAGGAAATGGGTGAAAGCTTTGGGCTTTACCTAACTCTAGTAGTAACAGATGACTTTGGAATTTTGAGGCAAAATGCTAATTAAGAGATAATGAGTTTTAACTGTTATCTTGAGGAGGGGAAAAGTTCCTCCCCAGATTGAACTCCCCAGTCCCTCTTCTCAGGAAACCCCTGCCAGTTTCAAGAGTGGGCAGAGGGTTTTGATGCCCTTTTGAAACCAGGGACGTCACCAAGGAGATGAAGCCACAGGACTCAACCAACCCTTGGTGGGATTGATTTCAGATCCTCTGAAATCACGGCATGCATCCCCTTTCAAGAGCCTTAAAGACCAGATGAAAGAGAAGAATAAGAGAAACATCACAGAGCTAAGAGAAATACTTGAGCTAGGAGATGGTTTGAGAAAATATGGTCCAACACATTCGCCATACAACTGGATAGTATGATTGCCATTTGGGTAAATTTAATTCAAGGGTCTTGGGTTTCTCTTCCCAGTACTATCATCTTGTGTACCTCCTCTCTCTCACATCACTGAAACCCCAACACAAGACAACACAATCGTTCACTCTCTTGAGGCATTCATGTAACTCCACAAACATGCAGGCAGGCTTGTTTGGGGCCTGGAGATGCAGGTGAATGAGACAGAGACCCTCACTTCAAGGAGCTTACCCCTGTCAGGAAAAAGTTATCAATAGTCAATCTAAGAAAGAAATGGAAACTTTTATTGAAGCCAATTATAACCCTGGAGACAGTCTTTCAGAAAGCTCTGAGGACTGTTCTGCCCATCAGAGGTCAAAGCACTGTAATATAAGTTTTTGAGACAAAGTTTATATGTCAATGACATCATTGACAGTTTACACAATCCAGATCTACACATACAAAGAGTGGTGCATCATGGATCATCTTGGCCCCATGCTGAGACTGAAAAGGAATGTTATCTCCTAAGGAGGTCTGGTTAACCCAGAAGCACAATACACACTAACAGGGAGGGAAGAGGCCCAAACAGGCAAAGAAAACTTTTATGTTTAAATGTTTCTCACCTTGCCATAAAATATGAATTTTATGTCATCACCCTCAAGAGTGGAAGGCAGATATAATGGCAGTTAGAATGGGATGGGAAGTGCTTTGGTAACTAAGTATAAGACGTGGGTGCAGAGGAAAGACATCTAACTCAGCCAGTGAGCAACAAGGCGAACACCCAAGAGGGAATGGCCCCCGCATCAAGGTGCAAAGGATGAGTTACAGTAAACCAGGCACAGAGTGTTTCGGATGAGGAGCTGGTCTTCCTCTCAGGGTGGACTGCGTGGGCAAAGAGGTGGAGGAGAAAAACAGCTGGGCATGAAGCGAACCATAAGTAGTTTGTTTTTCTGGAGTGTGATATTGTGATTAATAATAAGAAATATATATTTGGTCGTCGTCCAGTTTCTGGCGCAGAGCTTCTAAAACCCTAGGAATTTCCTCAGTGACTGATTAAAGTTGTCTTTAGATATTCCTAGCAAGCCCCTTTCAACCACACCTGGGTTTATGTTAATGAGGTGAAATTTGGAAAGCCTCTATGGATGGGGGCTGGTTGCCAGGGAAACCAACCATGTGATTGGAGGGTCGTAACTTAGTTGCCTCCCTGACCTCCCCGGAGGGGAGAGGGGCTGGAGATTGAGTTCAATCACCTATGGCCAGTGATTTAATCCATCATGCCTATGTAATAAAGCCTCCATAAAAACCCAAAAGGATGACATTCAGAGAGCTTCCAGGTTGGTGAACACGTGGAGGTGCTGGCAGAATGGCCCCTTGGAGAAGGCATGGAAGCTCCGAGCCCCTTCCCACATACCTCGCCCTATGTACTTCATCTGGCTGTTCATCTGTGTCCTTTATAATAAACTGGTAAATGCTAAGGAGATGTCACTCTGAGTTCTGAGAGCCACTCTAGCAAGTTAATTGAACCCAAAGAGGGGGTTGCGGGACCCTCCCCTTGCAGGCCACTCAGAAGCACAGGAGACAACCTGGACTTGAGAAGGGCATCTGAAGTGGGGCAGTGGGCCCTTAACCTGTGGGATCTAACTCTGTCTCCAGGTAGCCAGTCTCAGAATGGAGCTAATTGTTCGGAGGTGTCAGAAAACACATGCTGGGTGGAGCATTGATAACAAGGCAGGACCTGGCCAGGGGAGGCTGGAGAAGTGACGAGGAACCCTCTGTCTAAAAGATCTATTCTTACCCAGTCGAGGGACTTAGACCTGGTCCCTTGGGTACTGGGGAGCCATGGAGGTATTTTAACAGGGAAGGGAGGTGGCTGATTTGTCTCTTGCATTATGATCAATCTGGCATTTAAATGGCCCACTTGATAAACCAGGAAACTTAGGGTACAAACCACAAGCAGATTGGGTAAAGGGCAGGTACAATGCAAACTTAGACAAACCCACATCTGAATCCTGCTCCAACACTCACCAGCTGGCACGAGTCACTTAGTTCTCTGAGCCACTGTTTGCTCATCTGTAGTGGGGCTGATGAAAGCAACCAATGAAACACTACCTGTGGAAGCCCTGAGCATAGATCTGTATTATTCTGAAAATAAATCTCCCAGATATTTTGTTAATCCAAAAATGAAATGGCAGAAGAATATGTATTTCATTACTAATCTTGAAAGACAAATAAAAACAAAACATGTATGTTTGAAAAATGCAGAGAAAAAAATTGGAAAGATTCACACCAAATCGAAAATAGAGGTTCCTTCTGGAGAGGTAGAAGAAAACCTCTTCTAAGATTGGAGCTAGAGATCAAAGGGGGCTTTAGCCTTATCTGTAAAGTTTTCATTTTTTTACATGGAAAATGTATTCCTATACTACTTGTGTATTTAAAAATTAATTTTAAGATAACCTAACAAAAGCCCTTGACAGAGAGTAGATGTTCGGTGTTCTCTCCCGTCTGCTTGCTTACACAGTGAGATTCAGGGCCTTTCCAGTTCCATTTCCTAATTCACCCTAATTTCAACCCCAGTAGAAGGCCAGAAGGCCTGTCAGTGTCACTCAACAAATATCTGTAGAAGACCTTCTCTGACAAGGTTAGTGGGTCTCTCACAAGTGGGTTAAAGTCTCCCTTAGTGGACCCGAGACCCCACAGTCTCCCCTGGAGGCCACCTGAGGGCCTCCACTCAGTCCTCAACACCCCCCACCCTCATCCTGAGGACGCTGCCCTCCTTCTGGCCTTCTGGTGGACCCTCAACTCCTTGGGAAGCTCCACTCTGCTTCCTACCTCCTGGCCTCAGAGCTCCTGGCTGGGAAAGCAGAGAAATGCTTGCCTCCATTGCCTTCCCAAAGAAAGGCTGGGGTCACCCCTGGCCACCGAAAAGCCCAGCGCAGTGAAGAAAACCTTCAGCAGTGGTTGCCTTTGCTGGGGCCTGGGGAGATGAGAGAGATTTCACTCTCCACTGTGGACCCTTTTTCCTGCTTGAATTATCTTTTTTAATAGGTTACTTTTTAAATTAAAGAATTACTATTCTTTTAAATAGTTCGTGAAACCAAAAACATTTCACAAAAGCTAATTCTATTTTTAAAACTCTGATTGAGGCCAGATTAGAGTTCTTGATGAATATATGACTTGGCAGGGGGCAGGGCAGAAAGACAGACAGTCTTTTGATGACTCTAAGTATGAACGATGAGTGGGGTGACTCTTCTGGAGAGGAGGGTGCAGCTGATGTCTCCTTTATCCAAAACACCTCAACACTGACTGGGGCTCGGTGAGGATTTCCTGAATTTAACTCACGTAGGAAGCCACGTCTCGGGTCTGCTAAAAATGTACCTGTTTTGGAAAGGAGGAGAAAAAATGAAAAAGTGGATGGAATGAATTCACAGAGTGTGGAGAGGGCTTAGCTGTTCTTTAGATCTCCTCACTTCACCGTGAGACCAGACAGGGGGTGGGACTTGAGATCCAGCTAAAACCAGATCCAAAGTAGGGGGGCGTTCCACGGGATAAACACTTCACCCTCCCAACTACCCCATGAAGTGGGCACTCTCTCCATTTTGCAGAGGAGGAAACTGAGGCTATGGTGGGGGAATGAGGCAGCCCCAAGGTTACCCAGACAGGTATCTACTGAACTCTGACCCCAAAGCTTTCTCTCCCACCTTTGACCTCACCTCTCGTCACGCAGCTCTCGGGGTTACAGTGAGCCAGATTTTCATCTGGGCTTTCTCTGTTTGCAGGCACCTTGGAATATACGGATCTGGCCAGAGACACCTGGAACATACTATTACCGGGCTTATGTATATTCATCACTATTTACGAGGTGCTGCACACTTGTATGTAGACAGAGTTTCTGTCCCGTACGCTAGTGTATCATCAGCTTGCTAAAGAGCGAGTGAACGACTCTAATCCTGGAGCTCCCCCACTTTACAGATGAAGAGGTTGAGGCTCAGGGAGCTGAAGGGATTTACTTCAGTTATACGGGAATCGCACCCAGAGCCTTCCAGGTCTCCCTTTTCTGTTTCCTCCTCAGAGTCAAGGTTGGCTTGACACCCAGCCCATCACCAGCCCACCCTGAGGAAGCACGGCACTGACATCAGCTGGAAGAACAGACCCACCTACCCCTGGGCGTCAGTGGTGCTAATACACGGGACACCCACGCACCGTTACATACACTCATACCTGGGCCACACAAAGGTCTCCCCAAGCTCTCCACGTTCAGCCAAGGAGCGGGAGTGGAGCAGCAGCGAGACGCCCCAGGTGCAGTCCCCATCCAGCCCCAAGCCACACCACAGACTGCAGACTGAGGAGGAAAGGGTCCAGGTGAGCTCCACGGCAGAAAGAGATAAGGGAGGGGAGCGGGTGACGCTGAGTCACACAGCTTGCGGGGCTGACTGCTGCCGGCAGAAGGGAGCACCGTCTGAGTTGGACCTCAAACTGGTGAGCTTCCCAGTTCCTGAAAAGTGAGGATGAAATGCCACACCCTAGGCAGGCTCAGAGGTCCCCTGTCTAAAAATTGCAGATAGTTGGTGGGAGATGTGCTTCCTCACTCCTCTGATTTCCATGAGAAGGGGAGATGGGTGAATTCCGATCGGCAAGTTGTCGACTGGGGTCTGAGGCTATGTTGTCCAGGTCTTTTGGGAGAAGGCTGCCCGCAGGGAACCACGCTCTGCTCTGCCCAGATCTTCCCAGGGAGGCCTGAACTTTTCCTGCCTTTCCTGTGCCTGCCTGGGTCTGTCTGCCAAATTCAGAGACTGACAATTAGGAAGCCCAGAAGTCTCATTTGTTCAGAGCACAGGCAGGAAAGAGAGTGCCATATATTGGGCTCCCTCAAACCCTCAAATCAAAATATTGTGAGGCATCCCAGCTTAATATACTTTAGGGCCCCTAACTGTAGAAGAAATTTCACGTTTTTAACACAGCTCTTAAAGCCCTTCACAATCCAGCTCCCACCTATTGACCTCTCCAGTTTGATGTGATCCCCGGCCAAAGCCAGGCTGTCTGCTCCCCCACCTCCACGCTTTTGTGTCCTTCCCCAGGTTGTAGCCAGCCTCCAAGACGACCCCAGTGATCCCCACCTCCTGGTCCCTCCCCACACCCTTGTGAGATCCCTCCCTTCGAGTGGAGGCTGGACTTATGAATAGAATAAGGTAGAAATGATAGTGTGAGCCTTGGAGACAACTTCATAGAAGGCTGACTCTCCTCACTCAGCTGGGAGAAGACACGTCATGACCGGCATAATGGACAGGTCCATGTGGGGAGGGCTAAAGTCTCCTGCCAACAGCCCTGTGAGCGAGCCTGGATCCTCCAGCTTCAGTCATCTTGAGATTGCAGCCTTGACCAACAGCTTGACTGCAAGCTCATCACAGATCCTGAGCCAGAACCACACAGGTAGCTGCTCCTGGATTCCTGACCATCAGGAACTGCAAGGTAATAAATTGCTGTTTGTTTTAAGTTTTGGGTAATCTGTTACACAGCAATAGATAACTAATGCACCCAACCTGCCTTTCTCCTTAAAGCCTGCTTGTTCTTCAAGGTCTCAACTCAGACTCTTCTTGCTCCTGGAAGCTTTTCCCGACTCCCTGTAGAAGATACCTGATGATTTAGCCTCCCAGCATCCTCTCCATCTTTGGCAATACTGCCCTGACTTTTCTCCCTCTCTTCCTCCCTTCCTTCCTTCCTTTCCTGTGGCCATGCTGTGTAGCTTGCAGGATCTCAGTTCCCCCACCAGGGATTGAACCCATGTCCTCGGCAGTGAAAGTGCCGAGTCCTAACCCCTGGACCACCAGGGAGTTCCCACCCCTGACTTTTCTTTAGGAAACCACCCTTCTCCCATCTGAATCTGTGCATGTTGAATGAGGCTGATTCCACTCTAGGCTCTAGGGGTTGGCGTTCAGCCTAGGCCTGGCCTATCCATTCTCCTGGAGCCCACTGTTCAGGGATGCAACCTAAGTCAGCCCCTGAGGGTCAGCCCAGGAGCCTTTGCTGGAGGTAGCAGGAAACAGGTCACCTTCATCTGCTGGAGTTGCAGAGCTGGAAAAACAGCCTACAGCTACAGGCAGAGCAGGAAAAACAGCCTGAAGCTACAGCTTCCTTCCTTCTTTTTCCTTTTGTTTCATAAGCACAAAAGGAAAGCCTCTCTAGAGATGAAGCCAGAAGAAAAAAGATGAGCCTAGGGATGGGGAGAGAGATTCCTGATGCAATTATTGAAGTGCCTGGATTCAACTGTGCCTGAAACTAAATCTACCTCTAGACTTTTCTTTCTTCCTTTCTTTCTTTTCCCTTCCACTTCCCCTCCCTCCCTCCCTCCCTTCCTTCCTTCCTTCCTCTCTTTCTCTCTCTCTCTTTCTTTTTTTCTTTCTCTCTCTCTCTTTTTTTTGGCCTTAGGTAGTGTGTGTTGATTTGAGATGATCTCAGTCATCTTGAAGTGAAAGAGTTCAGACCAATTTCATCCCCATGGGTGGAATTAGGGACCCCCTCCTGGCCTCCCAGAGCCTCTAGTGCTGCCCCTACCACTGTACTTACCACAAAACTGCACCTGCACAAGGAACTGGTGCCCCTCGCCCTGATTTTTCATAATGGTACCACGCTTTTGCTTACACCACCACCCCCTGCCGCCCCGCCTCTTAAAAACAGGAATGTGTCATGTTCCTTTGTACATCCAGAGGACCTGTCATAAAGAGGTGCTCACTGAATAACTTATAATGAATTAATGGATGGATGAATGAGTGTCTTCTAGTTGGCCAGGAGACTTAGTGGAGCAAGAAAGGGGAGTTGTTTGTTCAGAGGCCCTGCTACAAGGCCCAAGTTACCCTCAAGACCTCTCTGAGCTGACAAAGGACTATTATTTCTTAATCTCTTCATCCAGACCACAGCTGAACCAGCCCCACCCCTGGAACACAAACCAGGCTCCTATTACAGAAAAACAAATCTGACCTGGCCATTTCCCTGCTTCAAACAACTTTCGGTGGCGTGTTTGGCAGGAGGGGGTGGAGACCAGTGAGCATTTGGATCCAGGGAACATTCTACACCATAGAACGTTCATGTGTTTATCAATTGATTCATTCGGCAAGCATTTAATTAGCACCTGCTCTATGCCAGGCCCTGTACATGTTGCTTCATCTTTACAGCAAGCATTTAGGGCCATGTATTTGTTATCTGTTGCTGCCTAACAAATCACCCCAAACTTAGTGGCTTAAAACAACAAACATTTGTCATCTTGCAGGATCCAGATGCAGCTCAGCTGGATGCCTCTGGGTCAAGGTCTCCCGGGAGGTTGCAGTCAAGTTGTTGGCCAGGGCTGCAGTCATCTCAAGGCTCAACTGAGGCTGAGGGATCCACTTCCAAGCTCATTCACGTGGCTGTTGTGAGGCCCCAAAAGATTCACTGTGAGCTCTCTCATGTGGGCCTCTCCACATGGCAGCTGGCTTGCCCAGAGTGACTGATCTGAGAAACAGCAAGAGTGTCCGAGACAGAAGCTACTATCTTTCTATATCTTAGTCTTAGGTGCGACATGCCATCGCATCTGCCATATTCTGTTCATCAGAAGTGAGTCAGTCATAGTATGAGTGTGTTTCGTGTTTGGTAATTGCAATCATTGTTGCTTTTGTTGTGGTCATCCATGTACAATGCTTGGTGTCAGTCTATTTATCTCTTGTAAAAATAAAATACAGTGTGTGTGTGTGTGTGAAAAAAAAAGAAGTGAGTCAGTAAGTTCAGCCTACACTCTAAGGAAGGAGATTACACAAGGGTTTGAATACGAGGAGGTGGATTAATTGGGATGACCATTTTAGAGGCTACCTGCCACAGGTAAGGTATTATTATCCTTCATTTCATACTCAGCCAGCCAGCTAGTTAAGCAATGTGTCCATGTCTCCCAGCTAGAGAGTCGTCTGACTGCAGTGCTTTAACATTTCACTAAGCCATTAGGGAGTGAGGTGGAGGAAGGCAGGGAGAAGGTGCTGGTAGAACAGCAAATGGGGATGGAGTCTTTATTAACTATCTACACTGTGTAACTGAATATCCACAACTTAGTAGCATAAAATAAACATTCCTTACCTCACGTAGTTTCTAAGAGTCAGGAATTCAGGAGCAGCTTAATTGAGTGGTTCTGGATCAGGGTTTCTCGTGAGGCTGTAGTTAAGCTGTGGTCTGGAGCTGCAGCTTTGAAGACTTATCGGGGCTGAGGATCCATTTCCAGGATGGCTCACTCACATGGCTGTTGGCAGGAGGCCTCAGTTCTTTGCCACTTGGACCCCTCTCTAACCATGCTTGAGTATCTTTATGACACCGAAGCTGGTTTCCTGCAGAACAAGTGACTCAGGAGAGCCTAAGCAGAAGCCTCAATGCCCTTGCTACCCAGCCTGAAGAGTCATATGCTGTCATTTCTGCAGTGTCCTGTTGGTTACCCAGCTTGGCGCTTTGCAATGTGGGAGGTGATTATACAGGGCATGGGAATATCAGCCACCCGAGGCTGGCTACTATAGGGTCCTGGAAGATAAGTAATCCTTTTTTTTTTTTTTTTTTTTTTAAATATTTATTTATTTATTTTTTGGCTGTGTGGGATCTTAGTTTCAGCATGCGGGATCTTTCAGTGCAGTGTGCAGGTTCCAGAGTGTGTGGGCTCAGTAGTTGCGGCACGTGGGCTTAGTTGCCCTGCGGCATGTGGGATCTTAGTTCTCCAACCAGGGATCGAACCCACGTCCCCTGCATTGGAAGGCGGATTCTTAACCACTGGACCACCAGGGAAGTCCCAAGATTAGTAATCCTAAAACTCAACTTTTAGTAAGTCACTCCCTTGGTCAAAGAGATCCAGAGCTTTCCCATTTACTGTAACACAACATCTGATTTCCTTAGTTCTATCTCACACTGTCTTTTGGGCTGATGGGCCATCTGGGACTGGCAGCTTGGTCTGCTTACAGACCTCAAGTGTCCCCACAGAGATGCTTGTTGATGTGCCCCCTCCCCATCCTGTCTGTTCTGTGGGAAGGCCCGCCTCTCTGGAAAACCTCCATTCAGCCTTTGATACATAGTTGTTGTCCCCCCACCCCCCATGTGCAGGCTGTGGTTGGATGCTGGGATAAGATGGTGAGCAAACAGACATCCATCCTCCATGGAGAACGTTCAGTCAACATGGGGAGGTAGACACTAGCCAATTAATAATCTCTTCACAAATTGTGACAAATTCTCCCCCCAAAAAACCCACGGGTGCCATGTGAGCATATAATGGGGGACCTGGCCTACTGTGTACATGGTAGTTGAACCAAGCCAAGAAATTAACTAGGCTGGACAGGTGTATTAGTATTAGGTTCAGGTGTAAGTGTCTGAAAATCCAAAATAACTGTAGCTTAAACAAGACATGTTTATTTCTCTCTTGATTAGAAGTCTGGGGAGGTGTTTGAGAACAGGTACTGTGCCATTCAGCGGCAGGGACCCAGGCTCCTTCTATCTTGTTGCTCTGTTCTGCATGGCCTTCACCACATGGGTCAGGATGGTGGCATCCACATCCTGGGCAGCCAGATGGACAAAGGGACACAGTGGGTAATATCCACCAATAATCCCTGAAGCAGCCACAAGATGCTTCCCCTTACATCTCAATGGCCAGAACTTAGTCACACGGCCACACCTAGCTACAAGAGAAGCTGGGAAATACAACTCTCATTCTGAACACACTCATATGCCCAGCCAAAAACTGGGAGCTCCATCATCATGCAAAAATAGCAACCATAGTCAACCCTCTCTTGCATTTACTCTGTGCCGGGCACTGCCCTAAGTCCTTGACACTCATCAACACATTTCATCCTCACAACAGATCTATGAGGATGGTACTATTATTGCCCCAATTTTACAGATGAGGAAACTGAGGTACAGAAGTAAAATAAGTTAGTAAGCGGACAGGCTAGAATGTGATCCCATGCAGTATGACTCCAGAGTATGGGCTCTGTTACCATAGTTAACAGTTATGAAGAAAGTGAGAATCTATTGGGAGACATGCACATTCTCTGTCCATATAGCAAGGTGCAAGGCAAAGATAGGAACATGCTCAAGGCAAAAGAAAGAGCAAATGCAAAAGCCCCCCCACCCTGCATCCCACCAAAGCAAGGTCCTTTATCGCAGCACCTCTCAAACTTAAGTGTGCCAGTGAATCACTTGGAGATCATGCGAAATGCACACTTGGTTCAGTAGGTCTGGGCTGGGGCTGAGAATTTGCCCCATGGTGCCTAAGCAGTTGGCCTGTGGACCACCAGCAGACTGTGGACCACATTCTGAGAGGGAGGACTCGTGGTCAAGTGCCCACCACTCCATGACTCCCCTCCTGCACAGGGCTGGGCCAACAAACAGTCCTTCGGGCTCAGTGGCTACCCAAGGCCCTTTCAACCTTCTTGCTGCCCCCAGGTTTTGAGTTCTGGCTGAGATTTCCCTCTCTCTCCCAAGAGTGCCAGGCCCCTTGTTGAATGAATGAATGAATGAATGAATGAAAAGGGAACGCTGGAGGGCAAAGGGAAGGAGAGCCAACTGGGTGTATGGTCCAGGGGAAGAGTTTGGTTCACTGCCCACACTCTACACCGGACCGGAACTGGCACCTTGCATTCTGAATTCTCCCAGAGGAATAGGTACCACCATTTCCCCTTATTTATAGATGAGGAAACTGCCAGCTGGCCCTGCTTTTTGAACACGAGCCCCCACCTTCCTCCCCTGGGGTTTTTCAAGCTCTTTGTTACCACAACCTTGGAGGTGGGGCCAACCATAGAGGGAAAGTTCAGAATGAGTGTCCTCCACCTGGGTGTTGTGTTACAACTACCAACTCCTCTAACCCAGCAATCCCGGAAGGAGATGCTGATTACCTGTGAATTTCGCAGAAGGAAACTAAGGCTCGGAGAGGTCCCCGGTGGGCCAAGTCACAAGGCAGGTCTTAGTCTGCTGTCCTGAATAGACCGGGCTCGGAGCCGGCCCGGTGAATACCATCGGAATGAACCACAAATGGAAGATGCAAGCAGAGAAGTAGAGCTACCAGGCCAACCACAATAGCTTCAGGTGACGAGCCCTTACTAGGTGCCAGGCATCACACTACACTAAGCAGTCTCCCAACTTTCTCATTTGATCCCCAGGAAAAAGCTCCTCCAGTAAGTGTCATCATCCTCTTTGTGCAGCCGTGGAAAGGGGTGTGGGCTCAGAGAAGCCAAGCATCTTCCCCAGAGAGGCACAGCAGGGACATGGTGGGTCCCCTTTACAAATCTAGGCCTGCCTGCTTTCCTCCTTTCTTTCACAGTATCAGGCCCTTTACTCAGAGTTTGACGCTGTGTGTAGCCCAAATCTGGACCATTCCATTTAATTTTCACAACCCAAGGAAACTGTTTTACAAACGCAAAACAACGTAGGAGGCTCGGAGAGGCAGAGGGATTTGCTCAAGGTCACACAGAGAGAAGGTGATGGAAAACACAGTGCGGGGGCTTGGAAGGAATGAATGCGGGAGTCTTTGGGTGCTCCCTTCCTCTCCAAGCCTCGACCCCCATCGCGCGCTCACCATGGCCAGCCCCTCCCCCTCCCAGCCCCCAGTCCCCAGCCCCCAGCCCCTAGCCCCTAGCCCCTAGCCCCTTAGGCCCCCAGGCCCTCAGGCCCCCGGGCCCCTTTAACAGGGCGGCGGAAGGGGCGGCCGGGGGCGGGGGCGGCGCCCAATGGGCTGCGCGGAGCGTCACTTCCCGGCGGCGGGAGGCAGCGGCGAGTGTCGAGGGCTGGGGGCGGCCGGCGGGGGCGGGGCGGTCGGCGGAGGCGTTGGCAGCGGGCTGGGACCCACGCGGCGCCGCGGCCCACCTGGCCTGCAGGGCTCCCACCCCCGGCGGCAGCGGCGGCGGCGGCACGATGCCCTTTGACTTCAGGAGGTGAGTGTGGCGACCCCGGCCACCGGGGAGCCCCCTCCGCAGGCGCGGGGGATGCTCGGGCACGCCGCGGACCCCTCCCGCCTGGAACGCAAAAGCGGCCCTTCGCCCTGTGCACGCCTCGGCAAGCCCTCGGGGACGCCGGGCGGGCCCCCCTGCCGCACACAAAGCCAGCTGGAGCCTCGGAGGGCCTCCTCGTGCAACGGGAAGCGAGGCCACCCACCTCTCGGGCCGCTCCGCCCCTTCCCTCCGCGGAGCCCCCTCCCCAGGCTGCCCCGACACCTCGCAAACTCGCATCCCCTTCCCCCCATGCTGGGAAACAGGTTTCCTCCCTCTCCTAGATAGGAGCAAACAAGCCATCCCCTTCGTCTCCTCTACAGAGCCTCCTTTCGTGAACCCCACCCCAGCTGACAGGTGCGTCCAGGGCACCTCGGATGAGCCCCCAGGGATCCGCAGGGGTGTGCAGACCCATCCCGCCAGACAGCTGCTGGAGGGTTTCAGGTTTCCATAGGCTCAGACTCTCCCTGACTGGCCGAACCGGAGGCCTGTACCCCAGCCAGTCCTGGTCCTGTGCTCTGGGTATGGGGGCTTCATGGGGGAGGGGAGGAGGTAAGGGAGCTGTGGGCAGGGCTTTGCAGAGGGCCTAGCCTGATCTGACCTTGGCTTTCTACAGTCACCACAGTGGGCCCTTTGTGGGGTCCAGCCGCCTCATGGTCCACGTTGTGCTGGGCTAGGCCTTCTGGAAGTCTGCCTAACAGGGGGTCTACATCCAGACTTTCCCTTGAGGTATGGAGCCCCAGGGGATGCCCTGGCCAGAGGCAGCCATACTGTGATGTATAGCCAGAAAAATAGCAGGGCTTTAGTGGGGAGGAGCTGGATCAGAATCCTGGCTCTGCCTCCTCCACTGAACAGCTTGGTATATTCTAGAAGTTAGGGGCGAAGGCTCTGGGTTCAGACCTCCCCTTAGCTGCTCAGCTTGATGACTTGGGCAAGTGTCTGAGCCCTCTCAGTATCTCTGTGTCACCACTTGCAAATTGGGGCTAAAAATAAAGTCCCACCTGCGAGGGCTGAGTGCATGAGAAGCGCTTAATTCAGAGCCTGGAGGGGTGCAGAGCTCAGAAGTGGGAGGTTAGTGGAGAAGCAGCCTCTCCATGAGGCCACTTCCTCATCCACAAAATAGGGATTCTGGTCCCTGCCAGCTCCTTCCCTCCCTACAGGTGTGAATGAAGTCAGGGTAAAATGACAGCCTTCCTGGGAAGAAAAGCCTGGCAGTGACCCCCATGGCATGTGGGCATGTTGGAGTTTAAGCATGGAGAGAACATTGGCCTTGGAACTCTTGCACTGGCTGATGTGGTACTCAGCCTGCCCTGGGCACCATTGCCATCTCACAAACAGCCTGCCCCTTCCATGCAGCCCTGGGGCTGGCACCAGGGTCTCAGACAAATGCTTGCAGACCCAGGGCATTTTCATAAAAGGAAAGCCCCCGTGATGGAATTCAGGGGCAGTCCTCATACCGACGGTTAACATTCAGGACATGAGAGAGCTGTAGCTGGCACATTGATTCCTGGTTCCATAAAGCCTCCCCTTACCCAGGTTGATAATTCCTGCCCTCGCCCCGCATCCCTCTGTGATTCAGTAGGTTCCAGTGATTTTGACCTTATTGGGGAAGTCACTGCTTTCGGGCATAGAATTCATTCACTCTGCACCTAATCTCCCATTTTAGGAGGAGGAAGTTGAGGGCTGAGGGTCTTGCCCTGGACCTCATGGAACCTATATTGAAGGGTGGGCCAGGGTCCCAGGTCACGCACAGCTCCTGACCTGGTGGCCCTTGAGTTGGAGGTTTGGAGTGTCCAGGTACCATGGGGGCCCCAGCTTAATGAGGTGTTTTAATCAATTTCCTTGAAGGCTTGTGCCACCACAGAACAGTGAGAATGGATTCAACACTTCCCATTCACACCTTGGAGGACAAGCCTAGTAACCTACACTTCTTAAGATGTGTTCGTTCCAGGTCTCAGGTTCTAAGGAAGGGTCCACTTTACGCGCACTTCAGTGTTCATTGGTCAAACGTTTACTGAGTGTCTGCTCCGTGCTCAGCCCTCCGCCACGTGCCCCACTGCAGAGCTGGGTGACATGTGACTCGTTTGCCCAGGGCCAGGCAGTGGTGAGCTGGTGGAGCTGGGATTCGAACTGAGGACTGTTAGCTGCAGAGCCTTAGCTGTGGGAGAAAAAGGAGGTCTTGGAGGGTCCCACAGCCCTGTCAGATCTCTTAAAAACCATGGGGAAATGGAGAGGGGCATGCTCTGGTTGAACCCCCCCCTCTCCCAGTTCGAGGCCAGGGAGAAGACCAGGTTTCCTGATCGTTTTGCTCTCCTTAATACAGAACACAATCAGAAAGGGGGAAAAAGGAACCTCTTGCTCTTTCTTACCAGAACTCCTTGTTTTCCTAGTGCCTGTGGGACCTCGTGCACCTTACCTCCCGTGTGCTTTCCTGTCTGTGAAATGGGGATGAGAACAGTACCCGTTGTTGAGAAGATTAACTGAGCCAGTGTGTGTAAAGCATTTAGATACAGAGTATGCACCCAATAAATATTGGCCACTCTTTTCATTATTTGTGTTATTTCATCGAAACACCTGTATTTCCTAACACTGTATAATTCACTTAATTATTTTATGCTTATTCTGCTTTTTCCTCCCATGAAAACATGAGCTCCCTAGGGCAAAGATTTTTTTTTTTTTTTAACATCTTTATTGGAGTACAATTGCTTCACAATGGTGTGTTAGTTTCTGCTCTATAACAAAGTGAATCAGTCATACATATACACATGTTCCCATATCTCCTCCCTCTTGCGTCTCCCTCCCTCCCACCCTGCCTATCCCACCCCTCTAGGTGGTCACAAAGCACCAAGCTGATCTCCCTGTGCTATGTGACTGCTTCCCACTAGCTATCCATTTTACATTTAGTAGTGTATATATGTCCATGCCACTCTCTCACCCTGTCACATCTTACCCTTCCCCCTCCCCATATCCCCAAGTCCGTTCTCCAGTAGGTCTGTGTCTTTATTCCCGTCTTTCCACTAGGTTCTTCATGACCTTTTTTTTTTTTTTTTTCCTTAGATTCCATATATATGTGTTAGCATACTGTATTTGTTTTTCTCTCTCTGACTTACTTCACTCTGTATGACAGACTCTAACTCCATCCACCTCACTACAAATACCTCCATTTCGTTTCTTTTTATGGCTGAGTAATATTCCATTGTATATATGTGCCACATCTTCTTTATCCATTCATCCGATGATGGACACTTAGGTTGCTTCCATGTCCTGGCTATTGTAAATAGAGCTGCAATGAACATTTTGGTACATGACTCTTTTTTTTTTTTTTTTTAATAATTTATTTTATTTTATTTATTTTTGGCTGCGTTGGGTCTTCATTGCTGTGCGCTGGCTTTCTCTAGTTGCAGCGAGTAGGGGCTACTCTTCGTTGCGGTGCGCAGGCTTCTCATTGCGGTGGCTTCTCTTGTTGCAGAACAAGGGCTCTAGGTACGCAGGCTTCAGTAGTTGTGGCACGCAGGCTTCAGTAGTTGTGGCTCACGGGCTCTAGAGCGCAGGCTCATTAGTTGTGGCGCACAGGCTTAAGTTGCTCTGCGGCATGTGGGATCTTCCCGGACCAGGGCTCAAACCCATGTCCCCTGCATTGGCAGGCGGATTCTTAATCACTGTGCCACCAGGGAAGCCCCAACATGACTCTTTTTGAATTATGGTTTTCTCAGGGTATATGCCCAGTAGCGGGATTGCTGGGTCGTATGATAGTTCTATTTTTAGTTTTTTAAGGAACTTCCATACTGTTCTCCATAGTGGCTGTATCAATTTACATTCCCACCAACAGTGCAAGAGTGTTCCCTTTTCTCCACACCCTCTCCAGCATTTATTGTTTCTAGATTTTTTGATGATGGCCATTCTGACCGGTGTGAGATGATACCTCATTGTAGTTTTGATTTGCATTTTTCTAATATTAATGATGTTGAGCATTCTTTCATGTGTCTGTTGGCAATCTGTATATCTTCTTTGGAGAAATGTCTATTTAGGTCTTCTGCCCATTTTTGGATTGGGCTGTTTGTTTTTTTGTTATTGAGCTGCATGAGCTGCTTGTAAATCTTGGAGATTAATCCTTTGTCAGTTGCTTCATTTGCAAATATTTTCTCCCATTCTGAGGGTTGTCTTTTGGTCTTGTTTATGGTTTCCTTTGCTGTGCAAAAGCTTTTAAGTTTCATTAGGTCCCATTTGTTTATTTGTGTTTTTATTTCCATTTCTCTAGGAGTTGGGTCAAAAAGGATCTTGCTGTGATTTATGTCATAGAGTGTTCTGCCTATGTTTTCCTCTGAGAGTTTGATAGTGTCTGGCCTTACATTTAGGTCTTTAATCCATTTTGAGTTTATTTTTGTGTATGGTGTTAGGGTGTGTTCTAATTTCATACTTCTACATGTACCTGTCCAGTTTTCCCAGCACCACTTATTGAAGAAGCTGTCTTTTCTCCACTGTATATGCTTGCCTCCTTTATCAAAGATAAGGTGACCATATGTGCGGTTTATCTCTGGGCTTTCTATCCTGTTCCATTGGTCTATGTTTCTGTTTTTGTGCCAGTACCAAACTGTCTTGATTACTGTAGCTTTGTAATATAGTCTGAAGTCAGGGAGCCTGATTCCTCCAGCTCCATTTTTCGTTCTCAAGATTGCTTTGGCTATTCGGGGTCTTTTGTGTTTCCATACAAATTGTGAAATTTTTTGTTCTAGTTCTGTGAAAAATGCCATTAGTAGTTTGATAGGGATTGCATTGAATCTGTAGATTGCTTTGGGTAGTAGAGTCATTTTCACAATGTTGATTCTTCCAATCCAAGAACATGGTATATCTCTCCATCTATTTGTATCATCTTTAATTTCTTTCATCAGTGTCTTATAATTTTCTGCATACAGGTCTTTTGTCTCCTTAGGTAGGTTTATTCCTAGGTATTTTATTCTTTTTGTTGCAATGGTAAACAGGAGTGTTTTCTTAATTTCACTTTCAGATTTTTCATCATTAGTGTATAGGAATGCAAGAGACTTCTGTGCATTCATTTTGTATCCTGCTACTTTACCAAAGTCATTGATTAGCTCTAGTAGTTTTCTGGTAGCATCTTTAGGATTCTCTATGTATAGTATCATGTCATCTATAAACAGTGACAGCTTTACTTCTTCTTTTCCGAATTGGATTCCTTTTATTTCTTTTTCTTCTCTGATTGCTGTGGCTAACACTTCCAAAACTATGTTGAATAATAGTGGTGAGAGTGGGCAACCTTGTCTTGTTCCTGATCTTAGTGGAAATGGTTTCAGTTTTTCACCATTGAGGACAATGTTGGCTGTGGGTTTGTCATATATGGCCTTTATTATGTTGAGGAAAGTTCCCTCTATGCCTACTTTCTGCAGGGCTTTTATCATAAATGGGTGTTGAATTTTGTCGAAAGCTTTCTCTGCATTTATTGAGATGATCATATGGTTTTTCTCCTTCACTTTGTTAATATGGTGTATCACGTTGATTGATTTGCGTATATTGAAGAATCCTTGCATTCCTGGGATAAACCCCGCTTGATCATGGTGTATGATCCTTTTAATGTGCTGTTGGATTCTGTTTGCTAGTATTTTGTTGAGGATTTTTGCATCTATGTTCATCAGTGATATTGGCCTGTAGTTTTCTTTCTTTGTGACATCTTTGTCTGGTTTTGGTATCAGGGTGATGGTGGCCTCGTAGAATGAGTTGGGGAGTGTTCCTCCCTCTGCAATGTTTTGGAAGAGTTTGAGAAGGATAGGTGTTAGCTCTTCTCTAAATGTTTGATAGAAGCCATCTGCTCCTGGGCTTTTGTTTGTTGGAAGATTTTTAATCACAGTTTCAATTTCAGTGCTTGTGATTGGTCTGTTCATATTTTCTATTTCTTCCTGGTTCAGTCTCGGCAGTTTGTGCATTTCTAAGAATCTGTCCATTTCTTCCAGGTTGTCCATTTTATTGGCATAGAGTTGCTTGTAGTACTCTCTCATGATCGTTTGTATTTCTGCAGTGTCAGTGGTTACTTCACCTTTTTAATTTCTAATTCTATTGATTTGAGTCTTCTCCCTTTTTCTCTTGATGAGTCTGGCTAATGGTTTATTGGGCAAAGATCTTTATCTGTTTCATTCACTGTTGTAACTCCAGTGCCTAGAATAGTGCCAGGGCCACACTCACCCCCAGGATATGTCTCTCAGAGTCTGTCAAGGAAGCCAAAGGCATGGTGTGATTTGATGTGCCTGTTCTTCCTTTACTGGGAAACTTTTCAGCTATGGGTGGTTAATTTTCCCCCTTCCTTCCTTGAACGTGGTCTTCTCTAAATTGTAGTTGGGGGTGGGGAATAGGCAGAGTACAGAGGAGGGACCCGAGGCCTTCAAAGATGACTTGTGTTTGTTTTGCTCCTGGTGCATTGTTTCATTAATCGCTGGACCTTGCAGTGGTGGAACTGGCCTTGTGACCCAGTTCCGTGGGCGTTGGCCCTGCCCGGACCTAGTTCCGGCTGGCCAGGGCCAGAACACCTGCTGTCTCTGGCTCGGGCTTCTGCGGAGGGTGGGGCATTTCCTGCAGCCCAGGCCCAGGAGAGCCTGAGCACGGCTTTCAGGCACGCAGAGTTGGCCGGCTCCCCCCGATGGCAGCCTCTGAGTTGAAACCCCAAGACGGGGGGTGTGCTGCTGGCCTGTCACTGACCATCTGGGCCCTGGGACAGTTGACTTACCTTCTCCGAGCCTCAGTTTCTTCATTTTAAGGAGAAGATGGCAATCTTCATTGCCTCACCTTGTAGGGTAGATGTAGGGGCAAGTGAGGTGTCCCTGCAGGGTACAGCCGGCTGCATAATTTGTGGGGCCCAGTGCAAAATGAAAATGCAGAACCCCTTGTTAGAAAAGTATTACGAATGTCAGGACGGTGACAGCAGAGCATTAGACTAAGCCTAGACGCGGCCCTCTGAGCACAGGACCCTGTGTGACTGCACGGTTCACACTCCTGTGATGCCGGCCCTGCTGCGGCGCCTTGGCTCGGCTTCCATAGCCTCTCAGTCTGGCCTTCCAAGTGGTCTCTCATCTCCAAGAGACCCCAGATCTTAGAACCCCAGGGGAGCTTTCCAAAGTTGACCTGATTTTTTTCACATTCTGGTTTCAACCGTCAAGTGGGGCCCATTGCTCTGATCAAGTACGTTTTCCTTAGCTCCCCATGCGGCCTTGCCCGGGGTGGGGCCCTGCAGCCCCCCTCACTCCCTGTGCCGGGGTCAGCCCCGACCACCACTGCGGGCTCTGAGCACATAATCAGCACTCAGCAGATAGTACAGTGGCTTATGTGAGTGCCTGTATTTCTACCTTACCTCATTCCAGAAAGATCTTGGGGCTGTTGACGGAAACACGTACTTTACAAGTTTAAAAAATATATAAATAAACTTAAAAATCAGGGCCGAAGGGAAATAAAGACCAGACTGGAGGAAAAATTATTTGAAAATCAAGCCAGCATTTCACATTTATTGAGCACTTACTAGTGCTTGACACTGTGGTAAGGATCTTACCTGTGCTCATGCAATCGCCCACCAACCCTGCAAGGCAGACACTGTTGTTATCCCACTTTACAGATGAGCCAGTGCAAGTGCAGCAGAGTTAAGGGACGTGATGGGTCAGCAGAAGGCACTGGGGTTGGAATGCTGTTCTTGTGCTCCAGAGCCCCACTTGTATCCTGTAGGCTCATCTCTAAAGCTTTGCCCTTCCATTCACAGAGTTCAGAGAGAACTGAAACCCCCTCTAATTGCATTCCTTGGCTTTCTCATCTCTAATCCTTTCCCAGTAGTGTTCATTAAGAAGCTTAAAGTCGTCAGCCTTTATTTTTTTTTTAACTAGACTCATGTGGTCTGACACCTGATTCTGAAATTGTCTTTAAAGAACCCTCACTATGGTCTCACAGCAATTTAGAGCCTCTCATTCTGGAGGGTCCAGGTTTTCCCACTCCGGCCACTGGGGCTTTAGAGTGTAGAGCATATGTTTACCTGCTCATCTGGACGTGGAAGGGGATGGAAAAATCTCTCCTCCTGAGGCGGTTTGGATTCCTGATACCATAGTATCTTGAGACTGGGCTTTAGCCAGCTGTGGCCTCATTAAGTTCTGTTTCCCATCTCGTAGTCCTTTCATTTTTTATTTTGGAGTTGCTCCTGGGCAGTTTTCATTAGGCACTGGAGAGGCAGGCAGGGTGTGAGGAGGGCATTTGGGGTGAGGCTTACCCACCACCTCTGTATCAGTGAACATCAGCTCTTCTGTATGTTAGAATCACTGGAGGAGTTTTAAAAATCCCCAAGCTCAAGTGGTGCTCCAGACCCAGTAATCAGGATCTGAGGGTGGGGGACTCAGGCATCAGTATTTTATAAAGGTCCTCACGTGATTCCAGGTGCACAGCTAAGATTGAGAAGATTGCTCTAGATCCAGAGAACCCATATTTAGCAGGCCGAGAGCACAGGGGCAGGCAGATGCCAGAGTGGGTCTTTGGAGGGGAGGTTGGGGAGTAGAGTCTGGTCCCATCTGTCCCCCCTGCAAGCACATTCCCTCCTCTGGGACTGTTCTTCACCAGTAAAGCTGTCACTAAGGCAGGGCAGTGGCGGTGGGGTTACCTTTCCATGGATATCCTTGCTTTGCAAAGTGTGGTCCCCACACCAGCAGCTTCAGCACCACCTGGGAGCTTGTTGGAAATGGAAGATCCCCAGGTGATTTGGATGTACAGTAAGATTGACTAACTCAGCATCTCCCAGACTGTGCCGCTCCATAATGGGTCCCCCATTTGGAGATCCACAGCACGTGCATAACTTACTGAAGGCTCTGAGAAGTCCTGCACAAAAGGAACCAGAGTCACTTAGCCCAGCTTTTGCCAAACTTACTGTCTAAGCCACCGTTGTTCTTCATAGGCCGGCCAGTACCATTTCTCAGAATATTGTTTGGGAAACACAGCTGTAATTGTTCTTTAAGGAAGTGGTAATTAGCCTAATTGTCTGTTGTCAACTTTAACATTTAGGTCTCTTAACTTAATTACATTTGTGTCTATGCAGGAAAAGTACCGGATGGGAAAAAAACCTGCCAACACTAGCATGTATTGGTTTTTAAAAGTCTTGACCCTTGGGAGAGGCAGGAGGAACTCAAGGATCCCCGTACTACCAAGAGCTCGGGGATACGTAAGGCGCTTTACAAATCTCCTCATCCTCTGAGTGGGCATTATTCCTATTTTACATCCAGGGAAATTGACCCGCAGAGATGCTGGGTCACATAGCTGGTGCATCTAGGGGTCCCTGGGGGACTGACAGTAAAATCCTTCCCTTGAATGCTTCCTTCTGGAATCTGTTGGGCAGTACACCTGGGCAGGAAGCGAGATCCGTTTGAAAGGGACTGAATGTTCTGTTTTTCCAAAAGGTGGAAACCCTATTTGAGATGAGAGGCCTGGCTGTTACCAAACTTCAGTCACAGGTCCCTGAACATTGGGTGCTGGTGATGCTTTTCTCTGTTGAGTTGCCATCTGGGGCTCGAATTGCTCTGGAGGAGGAAAGGAGGCAAGGCGAATCTTACTAGTAGTGCCTGACGGTTCCTCAGCTGGTGATGTGTTGCACTCTGTGCTGGGCATGTCATTGGACGTGAAAGTCACACTGGCTCCACGAGATAGACACGATTATTAGTCATTTATTTTTCTATATTTTATCTCTTTTTTTTTTAGATGACTATTTATTTATTTATTTTATCTTTTTAATTAACATACAGTAAAAGTGGCCTTTTTTGGTGTATTCTTCTGTGGAAGTCAAGACTTTACATCATGTAACCACCCCCGCAGTCTGGATACAGAAGTTTCATCCCTCCAAGAAGCTGTAATGCTATCACTTTATAGTCATACTATTAATTCAATGTTTTAAAATTGTGCTAAGAACACTTAAGGTGAGATCTACCCTCTTGACAGATTTTTAAGTTCACACTACAGGATTGTTAATGACAGGCACAGTGTTGTACAACAGGTCTCTAGAACTTATGCGTATAACTGAAACTTTATATCCATTGAATAGCAACTCCCCATTTCCTCCTCCTCCTGCCAGCCCCTGGCAACCACCGTTCTACTCTCTGCCTCTGTAGGTTTAACTATTTTAGATACCTCATATAAGTGGAGGCAATATTTGGCCTTCTGTGACTGGCTTGTTTCACTTAACACGATGTCCTCCAGGTTCATCCGTGTTGTCACATACGGCAGGATTTCCTTTTTTTTTTTTAATTTTTATTTATTTATTTGGTTGCATTGGGTCTTAGTTGCAGCCCACAGGCTCCTTAGTTGTGGCTTGCCAGCTCCTTAGTTGCAGCATGCATGCGGGATCTAGTTCCCAGATCAGGGATCGAATCCGGGTCCCCTGTATTGGGAGTGCAGAGTCTTAACCACTGCACCACCAGGGAAGTCCCAGGATTTCCTTTTTAAAGGCCAAATAATATTCCATTGTTTGTATACACCACATTTTCCTTATCCATTCATCCATCCGTGGACACTTGGATTGTTTCCACATCTTGGCTATTGTGAATAATGCTGCATCTATCTCTTCAAGATCCTGACTTCAATTATTTTGGATAAATACCCAGTCCTGGGATTACTGGATCATATGGTATTTCTATTTTTAATTTTTTGAGTATCCTCCATAGTGTTCTCCATAGTGGCTGCACTGACTGACATTCCCACGAACAGTGTACAAGAGTTCCAGTGTCTCCGCATCCTCCACACTTCTCTTTTGTTTATTTTGGTGACGGCCATCCTGACAGGTGTGAGGTGATATCTCATTGTGGTTTCGATATGCGTTTCTCTGATGATTAGTGATGTTGAGCATCTTTCCATATACCTGTTGGCCATTCGATTGTCTTATTTGGGGAACTGTCTATTCAAGTTCTCTGCCCAGTTTTAATCAGGTTATTTGGTTGTGGGGTTGTTGTTGTTGTTGTGTGTTTTGTGTGTGTGTGTGTTTCGCTGTGAAGTTGAGTTTCTTATGTATTTTGGATATTAACTACTTTTCAAATACATAGTTTGCAAATATTTTCTCCCAATGAAAAGGTTGCCTTTTCACTCTGCTGATTGTTTCCTTTATTAATTCAGTTTTAAAACAGGAAGCCAAGGTTCAGAGCTGGGAAGTGAACTGGCCCAGGGTACACAGCTGAGGAAGTACGGGACTGGGACTTGAACTTGGGTCTGTGATTCAAGAGCCAGGGTACTTCACCATGGTGCTCTTCTGCCTCGCTGGTACCTTGACATTGTCGATTTTTATGACTCTCCACCAGGTCTCCACTATCGTTTTCTCTCTTGCTTTCACATCAGGAGCCACTGACATGTAGAATTTAACTAAAATGTCCCTTGACTACTTTGGAAGAAATCTGGTGATATTTGACTTGTTTTGATGTTTTGCTGGGTCCAAGGGTACCTTCATGGTGTGGAGCAAGTGTCTCCGAATCTTCACGGGAAAGTGCTAGGTCGTGGGCCACCCTTTCAGAATGTCCTTCTACACTGCAGATTCCTCCGAGGGCTGCCTTGACCTGTAAGCTTCCATTTTCCTCATCTGCAAAGTGGGGTGCTCACACTTTCCTTGCAGGATTTTTTTGAGGATGAGATGAGCTCGTGTGGAATGTGGGACTATTTCCCTCGTCGTGGCCTTCCTTGGTAGCATTGTCCCCGGGCTCCTCGCCGAGCTCTGGTAGACCTGAGAGCAGAGGGGCATCTGGGGGGTGGACATGGTAAAGCCGGGGCCCCTTGGGTTTGCAGGACCAGTGATGCGCTCCTGTGAGAACACCTGGGGCGATTCAACCCAGAGCTGGGCTCCCCTCTCTAAGTGGCACCCACACGGTGACCCCAGACCCCAAGGCATTAATCTCTGGTGGGAGAGAAAACGGTCAAATGGTCACACACCCAGATGTCCCCAGGCCCTGGGCAGGTATCACGGGGCGGGGGGCAGTTGGGTGCCGGCTGGGGCCCATCAGAGAGTGACACTCCATTGGGAAGGGGCAGCTCTCTGTGGCTTGTTGCCGTACAGATTACCCAATTTTTAAAGAAATGATGAAAGTCTGATAAATTGTGTGAAAATGATTAGTAACTGCTTTCAGTTTTATTGCTGTTGAACATTATGCTGGGCCAAACCAAAGCCTTCTGAGGGCGGATGATGGCCTGTGGCTGACGGCATGCAGCCTGTGTGTCTCACGTACCAGTGAACCAGCACACACTCGCCGGGTGGACAGGACTTGGGGCGGTGCCCCTGGACTCTCGGGAGGTGGCCTGGTGGGTCTGGGCTCGGAGCCGGAGGCAGAGGAGTCGAGGGACCCCCAGGTTTGGGCAGAGGCATCCTCGGGGCACGATTCTTCCAGGCCTGGCAGCCAGGGCTTCCCTTCTCTGGACGGTGCTAGGGTGGCACTGCCAGCTCTGCCGCTGGACCTGTCTTTCCTCCTCAGCAGTCCCGGGGCTGGCCAAAGCTCAGTTTGAGTGGCACTCCCTTCTCCAGATCCCTTAAAACCTTCAGCCCTCAGGGTGTCTCAGGTGACCTCCCAGGGCTGTGCTGTGACCACAGTGCCCCCAACAGTGCCCATTTATCAAGTGCCAGGCTGAAGGCCTTTCCTGCATTCAGTTCATCCTCACATCACGTAGGAACCAGGTGTCATTCCCATTTGCCTGATGAGGATGCTGGACACAGAGGGGACAGGACTTGGCCAAGGTCACACAAACCACAGGCAAGTGGAACACTCTGTGATACCAGAGCTGGTTTTCTTAACCACACTTGTGTGTCCCAGAGGGGAGCATAATTGCCTCGATTTTGGGGGGCTCTCCATGGAAACCCCCGATGTCAGCTGCTGTCTACTTAGTTGTGTTTACAATTTATTGCCATGGAAACCTTGGCGGGGAAGGGGGCTCTGGGTTGCCTGAGAAGGGGGCTGGGCCTAGGTGACCATTTCCAGTATCTAGGTGACACTGTACATCTGTGGACAGGAGATGACCGCTGAGCCCCTGCTGGGGAGGCGGGGAGAGGGGTGCAGCCCTTCCTGTGGGGAGCAGGTGGGGCTGGCCATCCTGCCCTTTCTCTGGCTGGTCTCTGGAGCCCCAGTCAACAGGCCAGGAACAGGCTGGGGTGGTGGAGTCACTTGTTCGTTGAGCATATTTCTTGAAGGCCTACTGTGTGCCAGGCACTGTTCTCGAAGCTGGGGATATAGCACTGAGCCAGACAGACAGCTCCTGCCCCCCCACCCCAACCTCACGGAACTTATGTTTTAGTTCTGGTATTTGGCGTCTCTCTTGTTTTTAAATTAAAGACACTTTTTTATTTTGGAATAGAGTTACAGAAAAGTTGTAAAGATGGTACAGATACCTCCAATCCAGTGTTCCCCATGGTTTACACCATACATTACCACATTTGTCACAACTAAGAAACTGACTTTGGTGTGTTATTATTAACTAAACTCCAGATTTTATTTTGGATTTTACCTGTTTTCCACTAATGTCCTTTTTTTTTTGAGGGACTGGTTCTTTATTTCAAAAGGACACATCAATTTCCAGTATCAAAACAGTTACACTGTTGGTTTTTCTTTCTCCCAATTGGCCCCCAAAGAGATCACACCAAAGGAGAGTACATTTTAAGCCAATTAAGCTGCAGGATGCACACCTAACAGACCCCACTGAAACCTCACCAAAAAGGGGGGGATTGGGTAGGGAAAGAAACTTTAAAAGATCAGCACACTGCCAGCCCACAGACTGTAGAGAGCTCTCACAGCCAGATGGGGTGACCAGTGTGCCCCGAAGAAGCAAAGTCTCAAAATAATATAAAATTTAAAAACAGTTTTGTTCCACTGATGTCCTTTTATTGCTCCAGGATCCAATCCAAGATCCAACATTGCATTCAGTGGTCACGTCTCCCCAGGCTCTGGTTGGGGACAGTTCCTCGGTCTTTTTTTTTTTAATTTTTTAATTTTTGGTTGCGTTGGGTCTTCGTTGCTGCGTGCGGGCTTTCTCTAGTTGCGGCGAGCAGGGGCTACTCTTCGGTGTGGTGTGCAGGCTTCTCATTGCAGTGGCTTCTCTTGTGGTGGAGCGCGGGCTTCAGTAGTTGTGGCTCGCGGGCTCTAGAGCGCAGGCTCAGTAGTTGTGGCGCGCGGGCTTAGTTGCTCCGTGGCATGTGGGATCTTCCCGGACCAGCGATCGAACCTGTGTCCCCTACATTGGCAGGCGGATTCTTAACCACTGCGCCACCAGGGAAGTCCCCAGTCTTTCTTTTTTTTTTTTCTTTTTAAAATTTTATTTATTTTATTTTCTAAGTTAATTTTTATCGGAGTATAGTTGCTTTACAATGTTGTGTTAGCTCCTACTGTATAGCAAAATGAATCAGCCATACGTATACATATATCCCCTCCCTTTTGGATTTCCTTCCCATTTAGGTCACCACAGTCCGTTAAGTAGAGTTCCCTGTGCTATACAGTATGTTCCCATTGGTTGCCTATTTTATACATAAGTATCAATAGTGGATATGTGTCAATCCCCATCTCCCAATTCCTCCCACCCTCAGTCTTTCTTGTTCTTCATGACCTTGGCAGTCTTGAAGAACACTGTCCAAATGTCCTGTAGAACGTCCCGCACACTGGGTTTGTCTCACGTTTTCTCGCGATTAGACTGGAAAGTGGGTGGAATGCTCTTCTCAGCACATCCTGTCAGGGGTACCTGGCATCCACATGACGTCACTGGTGGCACTGCCCTTCAGCTGGATCAGGCAGCATTTGCCGGGCTGCCCCCGCTGTATCACTCCTTATTGATCAGCGGTCCTTCTCCTGACTATCTTCACTTTCAGCTGGCCCTCCTGTAAGAAAGCGGACCACCAGTGTCTAGAATCCCTTGTGCAGTTTCACGTGTTCACCGTTAGCAGTGACTCTTTCTGCTCCGCTGGTGCAGGCCGCACCGCACTGGGCACCCGTATCGCTTCTGAGGGGGTAGGAGGTATCGGGGTGTGGAATGGTCTGGCCCCCCACGCCGCAATCTTTCCGTTACGCCCCATGCCCTCTGAAAGAAGAGGGCTGTAGGAGCCATAAGAGTAGCCTTGAAAGAACCGGGAGTACTTCATCCAGCCCAGGGAAGCTTTTATTTTTAGGCATTTTATTTAGACAACTAAAAACAATTAGATGTTCAGAAGCAGTGTACAATGAAAGAGAAATCAAACCAGTTACTTTATCATGTATTCTCCCTCTTCTTTATAACTAAAGCAAAAAAAAAAAAAAAAAATGGCTTTCTGCTTTAAGGGACAAGTCAGAAAAATAGGTCAATATATTTTCCCTCTCATAATAACATAAACAGCTACAAGAAATCTAACTGTAATAAGAGAAATTGGGGGTTGGTTTGCACATACTCATTAAAAAGACAACAGACCATCGTACTACAAGAGTGTAACTCCATCTGCCTTAAGCTGATACTCTTGTGTTTTCAGTTACAGGTATCACCAAGTTGGTTAGTTCCAGCACTGGAGCTAATTCATAGTCCTCATTGTTTACTGCTCGTGTTTACCTTAAGCAGAGAGTAACTCTGGAGGCTGATGCTTTTCTCTGTGTTAGTCCATAAGTTGTGTACATCTGCCTGATGCTCAGGCCTTAACTTCAGGAGTTGAACTATAGATGGAATCAGAATTCCCTAAAGCAGTTTCTTCTAGCTCCTCTTCCACTGTCTCTGGAAAACTGATCTTCGGCTTTGCCAGCTCACCACTATCTTCTTCAGGAAGCACACATTTCCAAAGGCTGTATGTTTTTCCTACCACAGTCTGCCATAGTCTCAATGTTCCATCTTCAGAACCACTAGCGTAGAGTTCTCCATCAGGACTAAACCTCACACAGTGAATGGGACCAAAGTGTCCTTCGTAGGATTCTAATTCTTCTCCAGTATTATAATCATACTTATAAAGTTTAAAATCTTCACCCCCTGCAACAAGAAATTCTTTCTCAGGATGAAGAGATGCAGAATTGATGGTTGCAGGAGCTTCAAAAGATTTAATTGGGTCCAAACTTACTGCACTGTGAAAAGTAATAGATCATCCGTAAGTTATTACCAAGATCTCTCCCTCAGGAATATATTCCATACTGCTAACAGACATATTAAAATTTAGAGATTTCACTTCTGTCATAGTAGCATAATCCCAAAGGCGAACAGTTTTATCATCAGCTGAAAGGATCTGTTTATCCTCGCTGCACCATAGAGCCTTTTTAATACCAGAGGTATGACCACTGATTTCCTTAGGTTCTGCCTCAGGTTTGTTCAAGTCATATATGCGTAACAGTTTATCCTGTCCCCCGGTTAACAAGTAATTACTATCCTGTGTAAAATCCAGTCTTGGCAATGTATTTATGAGCCAGGGTCATCAATTCATCTCCTGAGACAGCATCCCACACTTTGGCTGTGAAATCTGCAGCTGCTGTAGCCGCTTTGGTGGCATCCTTATTTACTGTTGCATTCCAAACAGCACCCTTATGACCCCAAAATGTTGCAGTCCAGTCTCCTGTATCTCCCTGGCATAGCATAGGTTTACCATCTTTGCAAGCACTGATTAGGCAATAGCTGTAAGGCGTGATGCCACTGAAGGCCAAATCCACCACAGGCTGCGTGTGACGTGTGGCCCGCGCAGGTGAGCGGCCTCATTGCCACAGCAGCTGCGAGCCTTGCGATCAGGCGGGGTGAGGGGAGGGGAAGCCGAGGGTGGTCTGGTCTTTTCGCTCCAATTGGCACCGACTCCTCGAGGCCCCTCCCCTCCCCCCCCCCCGCCCCCCGCCCTGACTCTGGGGTTGGGCCGGAAACGCGAAAAGGCCAGTCCGGTGGCCCTGAGGTCAGAAAGGGGTTAGGGATGGGTCAGGGAGTCTGTGACAGACAACCGATCCACTGCTGTCAAGGGAGGGAAAGGGAGGGAGGGGGAGAACCGGAGAACCGGCGGCCGTGGCCCGCACCATCCAGGGAAGCGTGTTAAAGACTCATCCCACGGTCTTTTAGTCTCCTTACGTAGACGGGGTGGTAGGCCTGGCCCCGGCTAATTCCTGTGGGTTCAGGAGGTGGCTGTTGGCTCCGATGAGACGCATCTCTCCACTTGTCTCTGCAGGCTGAGATCGCACCCACCCTCCTGGGCCAGCCTTAAGCCTTATCCACCTCCTCCGCCCTCCCTGTTCTTGGGGAATGGTGATGCGCCGAGATTTCCAGAAGGCCTCCCTGACTGCACTCTCCTGTCTCCATCCGGCTCTGTGCCACGCGCCTCCCTTGCTCCCTTCCCGCCTGGCTTGCCGGGCTCCAGGCCATGGCAGTGTCACTTGTGCCGTCTCCTGCAGGACCCAGCCCAGGGACTGGCACGTAGTCAGGGCACAGCAGTTCCTGGGTGATGTGCTCAGCAGAGGCTGCGTCGCACTGTGGCAAAGTAACGGCTTTGTGCATCTCCAACAGTCCTGGATTCAAGTCTCGGCTTCACCACTTCCCAAATGTGTGACTTTGGGCAAGATGCCCTCTGGGTCTCAGTGGCCTCACTGAATGATAATAAGCCCACTACTCAATAGTGCCTGGGTCCCAGCGCTGTCATGAGGACTAATTGAGCTCATCTCTGTAAAGCCCTTCAGACTATGCCTGGCATCTGTTAGGTGCTCAGTTATTATTATTTACAGAGAAAAGCACCAGGGTGTCAGGCTGGTATATAGAAACTGGACTAGAGATGGCCCCTTTGTATTAGCCTAAGTCAGCTAATTCCTATAAACAACCTGAAAATCTCAGTGATTTAACACAACAGAAATTCATTCCCAAGGTGGTGGGGATGCTATGCCCCTCGCAGGTACCCTGCCCTCCGTCTTGTGGTTCTTTCTCAAGAGGATGTTGGATTCTTTCTGAGGCCCGGCAGTGCGGGGAGAGAAAGGGAGGCCGTGGAGGGTCTGGATGTGGTGCTGTCATTTCTGCCTTGCCCCGGGGACCTGGCCTCACCCAACTCCAGGGGGTGTCAGGAGATCTGATTGGGCCGTGGACCCAGGAGGAAGAAAAAAGGACGGGCCTTGATACATGTGTCACTGGCAGAGGTGGTAACTGCAGTCAGTATTTTCAATCTCCCACCATTCTGGTACCATCTCCCTAATTTGGGGGTGTGTTCTTAAACAACATGTGTTATTTACTCAATAACTTTTATGGAAACTACTCAGTTTTTGAATTTAACATGTTTATTTATAAAAGGTAACTTCATAACATCTTTGAAAATGGAAAAGCAGTATCACCTGCCACAAATAGATACAAATAATTGCAAGCCTGTTCCGTTCTAGCTAGCTGGTGCGTGCTACAGTAGCTGGGTCTGTTAAAAAAGGGATGTTAGCAAGTGGTAGAGAAACGAGAGGATGACAGCCGGATAGCACTGCCTCGAGACATTCTCTTTGATGTTCTGGAACACTCAAATGAGAGCTGAACAGGGAATGGCCTTCTAACTGTGAAGTCTGATGCCGTTTAACCACCAGGTCCCCGCATGGCCTGAAATCACACAGGTCACACCGGTGGCATAGGTGCCACACTTTGGGAAATGGTGGCTTAGGGGACAGTCAGCACACAATTTGTGCACAGGCAAATCCAAACCTTGTTGTAGAGAGAGGTAGATGAAATCACCTGTCACCTCGTAGCACTCATGACTTTACAGTTTCCACCTTGATCTATGAGGGGAACTAATGGTGTCACTTAACCAATGGGAAACTGAGGCCCATAGCAGGGCATGACCCCCGGCTCCCCTGCAGGACTCGCGGCCTTTCCACTGTCCCTGGCTGCCATCTTTGGTCGGGGAAGGCTTACCGCCGTAGGTGCGACCACGTGGGCAGGGGTCATGTGTATTCATGCTGCTCTCTCATCTCTCTGCCCCTCTCACCCATCACCTGCCTGGTACACGTGACTGTGCTGGCACAGGAATGCCTGTCTCCCACGCCTGCTTCAAGGAGCCAGGAAATCAGAAGATGACCCTGGGCACGCTTGGGTACTTGTCACCCACTCACTGGCCCAGTGGGTGACACAGGATTTGTGTGGGGACTGCATCAGTGGATGCTCTCCCTGGGGAACTACTTACCTGCCGGCTGTTAAGGGGAGGGCTCCCCGTATGTCCTGGCCCATCTTTCTGAAGTTGTTTTGCAGTCCTGACTCGGGTGGACTCCACGAGTGGTTTGCTCACAGGGTAGAGGAGTCCGGCTTCCTCTCCTGCTCCTAAATCCCTTCCCACAATGTCCCACTCATTCCAAGTTATGCCAGCGCCAAGCCCCACTCACTGAATACAGGCAGTGTGCCCCGGATCTCCCAGCAACAGGGCCAAAGGTATTGTTACTCCCGTTTGTGGGGATGAAGAGAACAAGGCTCGGGGAAGCAGGGTTCATTCATTCATCCATTCATGCACTCACTCAGAGGTTAACTGGGGAGGCTTCCAGGGACAACAAGACTGACATTGTCTTTACTGTCGTGGCATTTGTAGGGTAGTGGGGAAGGTGGGCAGAATGACAGTGAACAGATAATTGCACAGACGGTTATTGCCCACAGTGGTGAGTGCTGAGGAGGAAGGAAAAGGAGACAGGTGATAACGAGTTTGCGGAGGGTAGCTCGCTGGATTAGTTTGGCCAACTAGTGCCCTCCCTCCAAAAAGATCTTCCCAGACAGCGTACTTTATCTAATTTGGGTCACCCCCCCCATCCCTTCCCTGTGTGTATCTTTTTATCGCACCTGGACATGTCCTTCAGATCACTTAGCACAATTGCAGTGATCTGTGTGTGCCATTTGTCACCTGACATCTGTCTGTCTCGCTGGAGTCTAAGCTCTTGAGAGCGGGGACCAAATCTCTGCTCATCACTGGATCCTGGTACTGAGCCCAGGGTCTGCACACAGCAGGTGCTCAGAAAATATTTATTAAATGAAGGAAGGAGAGAATCAGATCTAAATCAGATCTAAATCTGTGGAATGTGGGGCCCATGCTCCACCAACCTCACGCCTCCCACAGCTCAGATCTCAGACAAGATGAGACCCCGGAGACCTGACAGAGTGGTCCAGATCTTCTGGGATTGGATGCTTTGTTGCCATATCTCTTTGTGTTTGGAAAAATGTTTCTAGTTTTCTTCTAAGAGTATAAGTGCATCAGAAAAGATTTATTTCTCTAACAGTGGGAATGGGAAATGTTCCCTACCGAATGTGTCCTGAGGAATTGGGAATCTGACATTACTCAGGCCCTGCCCAAAGTGGGAATGGGTGGCCAGCTGCCTGTCCTAACGGGAGGCTACCAGGTTCCCCTCACCCCTGCTAGCTCCGCTTGCTTGAAATGGCACTTTAGCCCCCAGAATCTGAGGTGGGGAAGCTGGGAGGGAGCAGACATCCGATATTCCACACTCACCCCAGCCAGGGGCCTAGGCCTAATTGTTCCCATTTTGAGAAAACAGAGGCTCAGAGAGGTTGAGGGCTTGGCCCAGAGTCACACAGCCATCAAAGTAACAGCCAGCCCCTAAAGTCAAGACTGTCCAACCCCCAGAAAATGATACTTTCTGTTAGATCACCTGACTGTGGAGATTCAAGGTGCCCAGTTTTCAGTTTCAGTCAAGTAATCCTGTTCTCTCTAGAACTGACAGGTTTCCCTAATCACCTGGGTCCTGTCCTGCCCCCCACCCTCAAGTCCGGTCCAGATGGGCCTGGGAATCTGCATCTTTCAAAGTGTCCTCAGTGATTCTTAGGATCAGGTAAGCTGGGAAACCCTGAAGAGGGGTTCCCCATTATGACTTAAGTGTAACTCTGGGATTGGGTACCACAAATCTTAATTAACTTAATAATGATTATCATGAAAGCGTCACATGGGGCTTAAGAGTTTAGAACGCTCTTGGAAGATGAGTGTGGTCTGGGGATGATCGTTTTCTCTGCAAGTGAGAACACTGAAGATCAGAGGGGCCACAGGAGCGCAGCTTTTCTGCACTTGGATCCCATACTTTTTCTAGTTTACCGCAGAAGTGTTTGCATCCTGGTGAGTGTTAGGTCCTCAAATCGTTCCTGATGACGTGGCTGTGGGTTTTGAGCCCTCTGTTCTTGGTGCAGAGAGCTAGCCCTGACCCATCCTCTGCAGTCAGATGTTTCTGGAAGGAGGGAAGTGAGAAGCCACAGATGCTGGACAGTTGGAGAGGGTGGTGATAGAAGTAAACACTTACTGAGCATCTCCTGGGCATCAGGCACAGTGCTACGCACTGTAAATCTATCATTTTATTCAGTTCTCACAACAAACCCAGGAAGTGAGGGCTTTTACTTACCCCATTTTACAGATGAGAAGGCTGGTATGTGTTCAGGTTCCGGGCTGATTAGACTCTGTAAACACGGGAGCTGGGAGGGCATGGAGATGGGTGGAGCCAGGCCCTGCCTTTTGGAGCTGGGAGCCCCGCCCAGATTCACCCTGCGAGCCAGGTGGCTGGGCTGGTTCCACTCTCTGTCCTGCCCTGCCCGATTTTCCCCAACTTGGCTTTGGTTGGCCGAGCTTCGAAACTGGGGCACTCTCAAAGCCAGGTGGTTTGTCAGAGCTGAGTTAACCCTGAGTCAAAGGAGGAATGAGAGGGTTCACTCACCCGCCTCCTCCCTGCCCCGTCCCCACCCGTCCCTCCCTGGGTCAGGCCCCTCACAGTGGGGCCACACAGACGTGTCACCTGACTTGGACCTCTGCCTGCCTCACACTCACTGGAACATGAAGAGTCAGCTGCCCGGGACTTAGCTTGTTCTAGAGCCATTGTTGCGAGGTCCCAGGCAGACCTGGGATAGCTGGGCTCTGAAGCCTGGCACATCTGAGTCCCAATCCTGGTGCTTCTGCCCCCCTCACTGTGTGTCCTTGGGCAGCTCACTTCACCTCTCTGAGCCTGCCTTCTGGGGACATGAACCCTGACCTCACAGGATTACTGCTGGGAGTCGAGAGCACCTCCCACAGCTACTGGCTCATCGTAGGTCCTAATTCAGTGTCATGACGCCTCTACTTCCTTCCCCCATTTATGAAACTTCCTGTCATACTTGATCTAAGACAGAGATTATAAACTGGCAGCATTGGGGGTCAAATTCTGTCCAATCACAGATGCGATTATTTGGTCCTCACATTTAAAAAAAAATTTAAAGTTAAATGCCAGCATTTCAAATTAGGAGATTTCACATAAAAATCTGGATTTCCAGTGCCTCTAGAAGAATGGGGCTCCCAGGCTTCACTGGCCAAAAGGAAAGTGCCAGAGAATCAGAATCAGGTGTATTGTTATCGTTGAGGGGAGGGGGCAGTATTGTATTTCTCATGCCTCCACTTTGAGCCCAATGATTAAAGATTCTCTTAAGGCCACCCCACAAGGAAGGAATAGTGACTCAGAAATGGCTTTTAATCTTTCAGAACGCTGGCGCAGTCTGCCCAGGTGCCACGTGTCGGTGGGTTAGCTGGCAGGACCTGCTTCCTGCAGGCCAGTGTCATCTAACCCAGACCACCTCCTACAGGCCTCATGCCAACAGTGGACACCAGGGAGCCAGTCAGGGAGGTCTCCCTTTGGAAAGAGCCAGTGGCCTTTGGGAGACAATGGAGACCAGGGTTGAGAGCTTGATCTCTTGAGTCTCCCACCAGGCTATCAGTGCCTTGCTCTGCCTTCGTCACGGTTGGGTCCCCGGGGCCTAGGGCAGTGACGGGCACACTGAAAAAACGTGTTGAACAGTGAATGAGCAGTCTCCCTGGAGTTGAACCGCAGCCCTGCTACCTGCAGAGTTGATTTGCTAGCACTTTACCCACATCATCAGCGGGGATGGTGACGGTACCTTCCCCCTGGGGGACAGTAGAACTTCAATGAGATAACTCGGCTAAATTACTCAGCACGGCACCCACCATGGTAAGTGACCAGTACGTGTGGCGTGATGATTACTTAGTTGGCACAGGTATTTCTGTGCTTGAACCTCGATACGGGCCACCACTTGGGCCTCTGACCCTGCGGGTGGCAGTGGTACAACTGCTCGAGCATGCTGGTGGTAACAGCCCGGAGGAGAGGGGGCACGTGGACTTGACCAAGGGTGAGGACCCCTGAGGAGAACCACCTGTTTGTCAGCCGGTGTCACTCCCTAGTGTAGAGACGTGGGATGCGGATGTGATGTCCACCCTCCCACAGGCTGAACTGGTTGGCCATGTGCTGTTGTCGCCTGAAAGATACTGCACAGAAGACACAATGGGTAGGAATGTGCCCTGGGCCCAGCAGGCTCCATGACGTGTGAGCCACTCCTGAGTCTCCTACTGCCCCAGGTGGAAGCAGCTAGAAGAGTCACAGCTGCAGCCGCCACGGCAGTGCATGCTGGCCTTTAGAGCCCCTTTCTAGCCCCAAGGGCTCCAGAAGTGGAAGGGCTGGTCAGGCTACCCAAAGTAGAGCGTCTTCCTCAGTGGGACCTTCTGCTTGATACCTCTTGGCTGTTTTTAGCACACTTACCCAGCATTTCCCTCCCTTGATCACCCACAGCGGCTCTGTGGGAGAGGAGTTACCCCTTTCACAGATGGGAAAATTGAGGCCCAGGGAGTCACAGTCTGCCCAGCTGGCTGGGGGTAATTTGCTTGTTCAGATGATTCCCACGGCCCCACCGAGAGATCGTGATATGGGGAATCAGGGCCCCGGCCTCTGTATTTTTTTTTAATAAATTTATTTATTTTATTTATTTAGTTTTGGCTGCTTTGGTTCTTTGTTGCTGTGCGCAGCTTTCTCTAGCTGCGGCGAGCGGGGGCTACTCTTTGGTGCGGTGCGCGGGCTTCTCATTGCGTGGCTTCTGTTGTTGCGGAGCACGGGCTCTAGGCACGTAGGCTTTGGTAGTTGTGGCATGCGGGCTCAGTAGTTGTGGCTCGCGGGCTCAGTAGTTGCGGCTTGCAGGCTCTTCAGTAGTTGTGGTGCATGGGCTTAGTTGCTCCACGGCGTGTGGGATCTTCCCGGGCCAGGACTCGAACCCGTGTCCCCTGCATTGACAGGCGGATTCTTAACCACTGTGCCACCAGGGAAACCCCGGCCTCTGTATTTTAAGCAACCTCTCTGGGGAGTTGTAATGATCAGGAGAGGGGGGGAACCCAAGTAGGGACTCCGGTTTTGCGCTCTGGCCCTGCTGTTTGCTCAGTCAGCCAAATCATCTACTTCTGCAGGCTTCCCTTCCTCAGCTGTGAGATGGGGAGAGAAAGTGGTACCCACCTCAGAGGGTGGTTGTGAAAATGCCATAGGCGGTGGGTTGGTTGGTCAGTGTAACATTCTTAGGATTTGGGGAGGATTGATTTGTTGCTATTGTTCCACATGGGATTTGTTACAAAAGCAATTTAAGAAAGAAAAGAGATACCTGTGAGTAATTTACAGCAGTGTCTTCTCATCTCCTTTGAGGTAGGAGTCTTAGGATGCTGGGATCAGGGTTGCTCTGCCCCCATTTTAGAGATGAAATGACTGAGGGGGCAGGCTGGACTTTGGAACTCCCACGGGGGCGGGGCGGGTGTGGAGGTGGCTGCAGCAGTGGGGTGGGGCGTTAGAGATCACCACACCCCCCCACCACCTCCCCCGCGTGGCCGTTTCTCAGAACACCAGGAGACACCTCCGGGTAGGGATGGTCACGCTGCTTTCCAGGAGGGCCGCGGGGGTGAGAGAGGAAGCACACCCACCTGCCTCCCACACCTGGGCTTGATCCAGGCAACACGGCCTCTTCCGTTCCCCCTCACTTCTCCACCGGTGGCTTGGCTGCGCCAGAAGTTCTCCCTAAAGCGAGTCTGCTGAGGTGGTCTCAGTCCATCCAGCGCCCTCCTTGCTCATTTGCTCGTTCGTTCATGTAACTGTTATCCGTTGAGCACCTACTGTGTGCCACGCGCTGTGCTGGTGCTGGTGTGTGGAGCTGAACCCCACGGACATGGTACCCACTCTCAAGGAGCTTCCGTTCCAACAGGGAAGATAGACAGTTAAACTATCAAGAGTTATCTGAGCAAGAACGTCCAGGGATCTTTGGGGATATTCTGATCTACCTTGGTGCGGAGTTCTGAGAGGACCTCCCCTAGTGCCACCTCGAGGCCTTGTGATGAGCAGAGCTGGGCAGATGCCAGGGCAAGGGGTCCAGGCCCATCCAAAGGCAGAGGCAGGAGTCAACTGTCAGCACTTGGCAAACTGGCTGGAGAATGCGTCGGGGGCACCATGAAGAGTGTGCCCTTGACCCTCAGCACAGTGGGGACAAGTTTGAGTGGGGAGCTGGGTTCTGTTTGTGCCGTGGGCAGCCTGCAAATCTGCGCTGCAGAGACGGGCCTGGGTGCAGCCCGGCGGGGACCGGGCCAGCAGCCGCTGGCTCTTGTGGTGTCCAGTCTTTCTGCCAAGAGGCCTCTTTGATTCACATTTTCCACATGGACTTGATGTTTTAGAAATGTTGACCTTCAACTAATCAAATGTCGCTTATTAAATTGCAAGTCATATCCTTTTCAATTTACAAAAAGGACAGTGGACCGGTGACTTAGTTCATGGCCTGTTGGCAGGAGGGAACTTGACAGCACTTGAGGCCAGAGAAAAGACAGGTGCCTTATCAGTGACCCCCCTCCCCCTGTCCCCGTGTCCCCAGGGGGTGGGCAGCATGTCTTCTCTGTGAGAAGCTGGGCTGAGAGTGAGGCTGGGTTAGCCGCCAGGCTGGAGACGCTGTGGCAAGGCTGGAACGCCAAGTCCAGGTGGGCGGACTTGAGCCTCCCTCTCAAGAAGCAAAGAATCCTCTTAGAAAGGTGGGGTCAGTTCATACAGGCCGGAGGAGAGTCAATGCCACGTAGGCAACGGCACCTCAGTAGAAAAGAAGGCAAAAGGCAGGATGTGCACAAACAGGGAGTGGGGGGCTTCCTGGAGGAGGGACACTCGAGAGGAGTCGGGTTGGGATCAGGGGAAGGGATGGCATTCTACCCGAGGGGCTCTGCAGCCTGATGAGATTGGGAGGAAGGGATAGCCGTGTGGGAAAGGGCAGGGGATACAACGGGCAGGTGAGGTAGGCCTGGTTTGTAGACCACCCAGAGGAGCCTGGCCTGGGGTCTGCATGTGCTGCATCAGGCAGTGGGGAGCCATAGCAGGTTCTTGAGCAGGGACGGTGCTTAGGAAGGAGAAGGGGATCGAGTGAATGTAAAAACTCCCTGGGGCATGGACAAAGGGGAACTAAAAGCCCATTGGCTTGGGTCAGTATGTTTCCCAAGACAGTGGGGGAGTGTTCTCCCTGATGGGGTGACTGGTCCTTATTCACACCCTCAAGGAGACTGAAGACAAGACTGTCAGACCGTGGATGCCAGCCTGAGGCTGAATCCATGCATATGAAATGCCTAAAGCACATTGTAGACAGATGGGCTGCCATGGGAATTGTAGCCAAGGGTTGGGGCCCCTGAAAACCCCACAGCAGGAATTTCACAGATGGGGAATTTAAAAGCATTTTGGAACATAACATTGGGCTCCCAAGGCCACTAGTGGACCTGAGGAACATGCTGATGTATGTTGAAGTTCACTAGAATAATACACTAAAGAGAATATCTGCAATGTGTTAAGCATCTTAGATTAGGAATAACAGGAACTTCTTTCAGCTTCAGTTTCCTCATCTGTAAAATGATCCTAATGATAGTGCCTGCTTGCTAGGGCTGTTCTGAGGATTAAATGGACCGATGCAGATGAGACGCTTGGCATTGGACTTGGCTGGGCTAAGTTCTCAGCTGATGGCCTGGACAGTCCCTTTCATTCCTTCTTACCATCCTTACCTGCTAAAAGCATCTCTGCTCCAGCAGTTTCAGGGAGATGCTTATAAATTTGTTTCACTTTCTTGCAGGGATGCCTGGAATAAGAGACTTGCCCCCTTGAGTCTAGAACTAGACTAGAGTCTAGACAATGGTGTGTGGCAATGAGCAGTCACAGCCCTGACCCCACCCCCTCCCAGCTGTGGGATCCCAGGCAGGTCCTTCATCCCCTTGGGTCTCAGTTTTGTCATCTGCAACAATGGGCTAGTACCCCACCCCCCCACCCCCGCCCAGGCACTGTGTGAGGCAAGATGAAATAGTGCCTGTGAATTGTCAGCAAGTACTCCATCATGGCCACCTGGTCACCAACTCCGAGGACCCCAGGCAGCCCTCATGTATGACTCAGTTCCCTCCCCATGTTCTCGTCTTCCACCTTCCTCTGTAGCTCCTAGAGTGGGGGTAGTAGACTCTGGGTCTCTCCACCTGCTCTTTGCTTTACTTCCCTTTTCACTTTTCATTCCCTGGGCTGTTTGTTCAATCATTCATTCATTCGTCCATTCACTCGCTCATTACGTACAAATATTTATGCTGCTCGTTGTGCTAGGCACCTGGGGGGCCAGTGGTGAACGAGAGGCATATAGCTCCTCCTGTCGCGCAGTCTTCATTTTCAGCGATTAAATCAAACATCCAATTAAATTTGTACTTATCAGTTGATATGAGGTCTGTGCAGGAAAAACACAGGGGATTCTTCTAGAGGTCAAGGGAAACCTCACAGCAGTGATGTTTCAGTGGCTGTCTGAAAGGTACTTGGGGTTCATTAGGGAGGGAGGCCCAGGTGGCGGGAACAGCATGGGCAAAGGCCCTGAGGTAGGGAGGTAGCATTGTCCATGTGGAAGTGGCGGCAGGACAGAGCCGGGGAGAGCCCAGGCTGGAGGACTCAGCTGGGCCAGGCCGTGAGGGACTCATAGGGCACGATTAGGAAGATGACCTTTATTCTAAGAAGCCTTTGGCCCTTGAAGCGTTTGAAGCAGATCTTCATGAAGAGTTCACTCTGGACTGAAGGGGACGAGCAGAGCCGTTAAGAACCTCCCTCAGTGTGCAGGTGAGGGTGATGATGCACTACTGCACACCCCGGGTCCTTTACTCACACACTAGAGGAGCGACTCATGACTTGCACTTAGCAAGACGAGAATCCTTGTGTTGGTACAGAAGAAAGTCGCAGATGGCGGGATCGTATGTCCTGGAAGCTTGGGGTGGGGCTCAGGAGCCTTTGCCGAATCACTGCCTGTCATGTGATCATGATGATGGTAATGCAGGCTGCTCAGAGGAACCCAGGAAAAACCTACTGTGTACCCAGCAGGTCCAAGTTCATACTCTCAGCTGACCTTCCCAGCGCCCTACAGACAAGAGTGGGAGTGTCCTCTTGTCCAAAGAAAGAAAACAGGGTTGGGTGTTGGTGAGGGATCTGCCCAAGATCGTGAGGCTCCTGCCTGCCAGGTGTTTTGGGCCAGAGTCCCCACTTCCCTGTGCAGGGAGAGCACGTCCGTCTTTCTGAAGCACTTTGGACGGGTAATACCAGGTCAGGAGGTTCTGTGGCCAGAGAGAGCCTGGGCCCCGGAGAAGCCTCTCTGAGGCTGTGACTTTTGAAGCTCACATTGCCTTCTGCCACCTACCTAGCCCAGGCTCCCCTTCATCGCTTCCCAGGATCCCCCAGACCTGGGTGGGCAGTGGGTGGCCTTACCTGGGATGGCTCTGCTCCCCTGCGTGCCCCTTTCTGTGTCCCCCCCACCCCCAGTTTATCCTTTCAGGCTTTGGGTCGAGGCAGGGCTGTTCCCTGTAAATACCAGTCCCCTTACATGAGCATTTTTCCTCTATGATTTTTCCTGTTTTGATGAAACACTGCTCTTGGCTGTACAGGTTCCCAAGAGGGAACCGAGGCCCCGGCTCGGCTAGCCAGTCATTCAGGAACTTTGCTTCCAGGCCCAGCCCCACACCCAGCCCGCATTCCGCCACTGCCATAACCTTAACCTCCTTGCACTGTGTGAATGGGGCCCGTCCCTCCCCCGCCTCCCAATTCCCATGGTTCCCATGGCCACCTCCTTATCGCTATTCCCAGCTGACTGAAAAGGGCTGCATTCCAGCCCGAAGTTAGCCTCGCCCTCTCTCCCCCTTTCTGTTTTCTTCCAGACTGAGGAGTGTAAGAGTTTACTAGGGTTAATGGTCCTGCTACCAGTGTCTGAGCCCACTGCATCCGTCAGGCTGCCTGTAGGGAAAGGATGGGGTGGTACCTTAGCCCGTTCATTCATTCGTGCATTCAGCAGATGGCACTGAGCACCTCCTACGTGCCAGGCATTGTTTTAGGCACTGGGCACAAAAAGCGTGGAAGTTAACAAGTGTCACGGAGGTGAGGCGCAGCTGCTGTCTTTGGCTGAGCTTTGCAGGTTGGAACAGAGGCTCAGGGTGCTGATGCAGGTTTCCAGGGGCTGCTGGTCACCTCTGCCCACCTCTGTGGGGAATCACGCTAAAAGCCCCTCGGGTGGGGCCCCTGTGAGCCCAGTGTAGCCCTCACACCTCCTCCAGCTGAGCGCAGGCGAGATTGCAGCCCTCGCCCTCCGCCTCTTGTCACGTGTCCTTGAGCAGGACAGACAGCCGGCCCAGCTGGACACGGTGGCCTCGCCAAGACCACAGCACGGCCAGTAGGTGGTGGTTCTGGGCTTTGGGAGCCAGGTTCCCTCTCTCCAGAGTCATTTCTTTGGGGTTCTTGACTATTTGTTGGCCGGGTTATCTCTGTTGCTTTTTTTCCTGTGGTGTTTCTTGCCTTTCAGCGGTGCTGTGCCTACAGGCCTTGTCTTAATCCCCCGGCTCTGCCAGAGGTGCTTGTTGAAAGTATTTGTCCTGGGTAATTGCAAGCTTTTAATCTTACTTTTGACGCACATTTACCCATCCCATTCTCCTACGTGTTTGTCCATTACCTATTCATTCTTTCAACAAACAGCATTTATTCAGGACCAGGCTCCTGCGTGCCAGGGAGGCGAGGGACAGGTGAAGCAGCCTTGTCCCCGTCCTCAGGGAGCTCACAGCTACATGAGGCAGTGGGCTTGGTACTCCAATGCGGGAGGTGGGCCGACCTGCCTGGGCCTTGATGCTGATGATGGGAATAGCTAACCCTGAGGCAGCGTTCTCAGGGCACCTGCACCGCCTTCTTGCATCTATTAACTGATTTAATCCTCGTGACCACCGCTGTGAGGTGGGTATAGGCTCTGTTATTATGAATAACATAGTACATATCGGGAGCTAACTTGCCCAGGGTCACCTGGCTAGTGGCAGAGGCGGGATTTGAACCCAGGCTTCCTGGCTCCCCAGTCTGGGCCCTTAACTGCACCAAGCTGCGTGACCGTGAACTTGCTAGATAAAGCAATGGGAACAGAGCGTGCAAATCACAGAACTGCGAAAGAAACAGACTGCTCCGAGGCTCGCGTGGCATAATCGAGGCCAGCCTGAGTGGGAGCTGGTGCCGAGTGTGGGTCCCCCAGTCAGGGCAGGGGGATGGTCCGGGGCTCAGGTCCTCCCTGAGCAGGAGACCCAGAGTGATCTCGTGTGAGGAAGGAGCCAGGGCGTTGGCCGCGCCCGTGTGTCTCAGTGAGCACAAAAACATATTCCAGAGCCAGACCCTGAGTTTCACAGTGTTTGGAGCCCTGCCTGAGGGCCTGGGCCAGTGCTGTGTGGAGGAGGAAGGGCCTGGCTGGGGCAGACGGAGGCCAGGCCAGCCGCGGCCGGAGCCTGGCTCTGTCGCTGACCGCCGGGGTCACTCTGGGTGAAATGCAGTTCGCCCTCCTGGGCACTCAGCACGCTGCCGCAGATCTACTGCGGAGAATAATCCGGAGTCCTTTCCCTGGCCTGCAGGGCCCTGCGTGATCCGTCCTCCCCCCGCGTTGCTGACCTCATCCTGGGCCTTTTCCACTCCCTGTGCTCCAGCCATGTGGGCATTGCTGCCCCTTGACCAGACTGACCACGCTCCCATGTTGCCCCCACTGCTTGGATGCCCTTCCCGGGCTCTTGGCATGGCCGGCTCCTTCCCTCCCCTCAGGTCTCTGCTCAGAGGTCCTGCCCTGACCACTCATCCTGAAGCGTCCCCATCACACGCTCTCAAATCACCCTGTGTGCTCCTTTGTAGCTCTTAGCACACTTCAGGACAGTCCCAACTCCATTTTGCTCTGTCCCCTGCATGAGAACACAAGTTCTTCAGTTCATAGGCCTTGCCTGTCTTGTTCACTCTCGTTTCCCCAACACTATCAACGGTGCCTGGTGCTTGTGGACACTAAACGTTTGCTAGCTAAACGAATGAGCCTCAGTTTCCTCATCTGTAAAATGGGAAGCAGCTCGCTGATCTACTAAAGTTGGTGTAAAGATTAGAGCGTGTTTAGGTTAAGGTGCCTCGTACAGGCCTGGCACACAGTAGGCACTTAGGATTGGTAAATGAAGCACGTGCTGAGGCCCAGGTGTGAATTTCCAGCCCAGTATAGACTCCGTGGACGTTGCATAGCTGGGTTTTTTGACATTGCCAGAGCAGCCTGGTGCTCCCCAGCTCTGAAAATCAGGGTGATGAGCGGGGCAGGATGAGGTGAAGGAAAGAAAGAAGAAAAGAGAAAAAATGAAAAGGAAAAAGGCCTGGGATGCAGTGGATTGTTTTTTCAGTGGAAACGTAGAAAGAGATGGTTTCTTGCAAAATCAGGTTTGCCCACTGGAAACTTTGTAAATTCCTGCCAAGATCTTTTTTTTTTTTTAAGACCATTAAAAAGGAGATAGGGCACAGGTAATTCCAGTTAATAAATGTGGAAAGAATGATAGAATTTGAAAGTCACCATTAAAACTCCACAGTAATAATTATTTCAGTTAAAACCCACTAATTTTGGATGCCAAAATTAGTGGGCAGAAGTTAAAGCAGAAACAAGATATTTGTATAGTCTCAGAGTATCTCCCCCGAAATATTTAGTAATTACAAAGTGGGAAAATAGTAACTGCCAGGAGAATCCTGGCAGATCGAATCTTAGCCAAGTGATCAAGGCTAACAGCACAGGTGATAAGACATATGGCATCATGTCCCCGATGTGGGGCTCTAAGGAGGGCACAGCACTGTGGGATTCCTCCCAGAGATGCACAACCTGACTTAAATCACCGGAAAACATCAGACAAGCCTGGTTTGAGAGGTATTCTACGAAGTAACTGACAAACACTCTTCAAAAATGTCACAGTCATGACAGACTAGGAAAGATGCATGACTGTCACAGATTAGAGACTAAGGAGGACCCCGGATTGGATCTTCGACCAGAGAAAGGACATTAGTGGAAAAACTGGTGAGATCCTAATTAAGTTTGTCTTTTCCTTAATGATATTATACCAAGGTTAATTTCCTAGTTTCAAGAATTTTTCTCTGGTTTTCTCTGGTTCTGTAAGATGTGAACATGAGGGGACCCTGGCTGAAGGGTGTGTGGGAACTTTCTATGCTCTCTGTGCAACTGTTCTGTAAGACTCAGATGATCATGAAATAAAAGGTTGAGAAGGATGGCACTAGATAAAGGGGGAAGATAAAGAAGTATGGCAGGAAAAATCTAATGGAGACTTCATTATGGCACCCAGACTGCGCAAATGAGTACGTGTTTGCAGAAAGGCCCAGTGATGGTGACGGGAGTTCTAAGGCACGAAGGTAGGCACCTTTCCATTGAAAAATCCCGTTTCCTTGAAGAATTTTCCGCAGCTGGCTGGCTGTCTGGCCTTGACTTTGCCCTTCCTTAAGGGGCTCTGGTTCTTCTCTCCTGAGTTCTGTCACCGCTAAATCAGCAGAGGGTATGTCCTTTAGTGACGCCCATTGATGTCAGGCTGTACGAAGGCACGGTAGGATTCACCAGCCACAGATTCGGGAAGTCCTTAGCAGCGTCTGCCAAATTTATACCATTCCCGGGCCACCTTCACACTTTTGCCATATCTACCTCTACCCACACTATTATAAAATTTCTATTTTATTTATATGGACCCACTTTAAAGATTCGAATAGGTGAGTTAAAAAGAAAAGGTAAAACGGAAAAGGTAAAACCAATGTCATTTGCCGTGAACCCAAAGTATCCATAAAATTCAAAGCAGTGACTTTCAAAGAAAATTCGAGCTTAGGGCTGTTGCTGGTAGATGGTTCTGAGCCTGAATCCTGCTCTTCGGTTTATTAAAAAGTGAGATTATTAGGTGTTAAAAGACCCTCTGGAACCAAAATGAGACTTTCTTCTAGACTCATTCAAGAGAATTGATGGAGAAGTAGAGTGGGAGGAACTCCCTCACTGGGTGATTCATGTTAATTGCTGCCCTGCCCTGGTTCCACCTAAAACCATCTCATGCCGGACCACGGAAGCTCCTCCAGAGCCATCTAGCCCTCCCTGAGGGGCAGGAGACCAAGGGCCCTGGGGCCCAGCTGGCCACACCGTCAGCCTGGGCGGCCGTGAGCCCTCCATCTGCCTGGCCCACCTCTTTCTTCTAGCCCCAGGAATTCAGATCTGACTTTGTGAGCCCAGATCTGAAGCCACTTCTTCTGGCCAGCTGTCCCTGATCTGCCCTCAACTTCAGAACATGTTGGCTTAAAAAAAAAAAAAGAAAGCAAACATCTGACTTTCTAGGAGATACAAGAATTATTCTCATACTATATTATTATTCCTACTTAATTCCAAGAACCAGGCTTTATCATGTTGAGGTGGTATCTGCTGTGTCACAGAGCTGCGTGGGGTTCGATAGAACAGGGCTCTTAATCATTTTGACATCTACCCTTTCTAAGAAATACATTTTATATTGCAACCCAGTGGACAACATGTAAAAACTCAGCATAGCAATGCTTCCTTTATACAGGCAATGCAAACAGCTATTTTTTTATTCTATTGTAGCATTTTTTAAAATGCTGGTTACAGCTCACTCAGTTGATTTCTCAACTCCCTAGTCATAACTTGCAGTTGGTAAAAACACTGCTCTAGAGGATGACAGCATGAACCATAGTAACAGGTCCCACTTTTTTGAGTACCTAGTATGTGCCCAGCACAGTGCTGAACACCATCTTGTTGAATCCTGACTATGTTTGCTCATCAGACTACTGAGTCTCAGAGAGGGACGTCATTTAGCCCAGCTCACAGAGCGTGAAAGGGCAGAACCAGGATTGCCACCTGGTTGCGCATGTCCCTTGGGCTTGGGAACACTTCCCCTGTGTATCTGCCTTTGTACCTTGATCAAGATTGTCCCCAGAGGAGGTATGGATAAATGCATAAATGACAGAATCAAACATCAAGTTGGTATAGAAAGATACTCAAAAACCATCTCTTTAATTTTACTCTAAGCCAGTGCAAGGGGTTCCCAAACCTGGCCAATGATTTGATGTTCTTTCTTCTTAAATTTTAAATTAATTTTAAAACTGAGGTGTAGCTCACCATAAAATGTACAGCTCAATGGCTTTTTACATACATACCCATGCCACCACCTCCCCAGATTAAGACAGAGAACGTTCCCAGTCCCTGGGAAGACTCCCTTGTGCCCCATCCTGGTCAGTAACCCAACCAAGAGGGAACCCTTCTCCTGGCTTTCCTCACCGTTGATTAGTTTTGTCCATCCTTCAAGGTCACATAAACAGCCTCCTACTGTATGTGTGTGTCGGCCTTCTTTCATTCGGTGTAACATCTATGGGATTCAACTATGTCGCGTGTGTCAGTAATTCATTCTTTCTTGTTTTGTAGCATCTGACTTCTTTTTGGTACTTTAAGCTTTTTAAAAATTTTGCATACACTATTTTAGGCATATCAAATAGCATAGAGACTAATCCATACCTTCCCCCCATTTTAAGAAACACACCTTAAGCCCCCATATTCCTCTTCCCCTGCTTTCACATTTCCATCTTTGATGCATCCCCGCCTCCATCCCAGAATAACTACTGTCCCAAAAATGGTGTTGATCCTTCATGCACATGTTGGTAAATCTTTACTACCTGTGTGTGAAAATTCTTAGTGGGTCTTTCTGGATGCTGGGTGTGTGTGCGCATGTGTGCACATGCATTTTTTTTTTTTTTTTTTTGCATTGCTGAGCCCAGATAAAAAATATTTTTAAAATGTTCCAAGTCTTTCTGGAACTCAGAATCTCAGCTCCGTGCTGTTGAGGTCAAGAGAGTTGGAGCAGAGTCCAGAGGGAAAGGCCAGTCGGGGAGAGGCAGGAAGAGAGCAGAGTGGGCACAGAGATCCCAGGGGCAGGAGGAGGAGCGGGGGGGGGGGGAACTCCTCACCATGTGAAGCACCTGTAACCCTGGGTCTCCGGATCCCCTACCTTCTGTCTCATCCTGGACCCATGGGGACCTCAGTGTGCCCCTCTTTCTGACTTGATTTCCTGGATCCACTGGTGCCACCTCTGCTGCAGCAGCCCTTGGAGGGATTTGAGCTGGGAGAATGAGGTTCTCCTTTGGGAAGAAGAAGATGCTTGTGGTCCTCTCTGCCTCACACCCTGCAGCCTCGTAGTAGCGGGTAAAGCGGTGAGCACTCACTCGTGGGGCCAGGCACTGCGCTAAATAACTACTCTCCCCGTACTGACACATGGACCCCCCTCAGAGCTACCCAAGGAGGGAGCACTGTTTGACAGACTGGGAAACTGAGGCACAGGGAGATGGAGTAAATTCCCAAGGCCACAGCTAGCGAGTGATGAATGTGGCCTCACACCCAGAAAGGCCGGCTCCAGATTCTGTGTGACCATACACCCTCCAGCCTCAATTCCAATAGAGCAGGGAGGCCCATGGCCTTCCCTTTCTGGCACTCATCTCCTTCTATAACGACACATTTGTTACAGAGCTTTGTTTGACTCTGGCTCCAGGCAGGCAGCGACTGCCTTTGTTTGGTTCGCCTTGTATCTCAAGAGCCTAGCTCAGCATCTAGAACAGAGCAGATGCTAGTGATATTTGCGGAATCGATGCTGAGTGAAGGAATGAATGGGCAGAAGCAGAGCTGGGAAACCATTCATGAGGTGGTTTCTGCAGACGCCAGGCTTGCCTCCGGGCTGTGGGGAATCTGAAAGCCAAGGGTCTGAGTCGCAGCTCCAGTGCTCCCTGGCAGTGCCACCTTTATCTTCCTCATCTGGAATGTGGGGATTGTGACACTTCCTCCCTCCCAGGGTTGCTGACACTGCACGGTCAGGTGTGCCGCATCACAGACCATTCTGGGTACAGGTGGGGGCGATGGGTTTCCAGGTGGGTGGGCCCTCCGTAGACAAGAGGCCAACGTCATTTCACGGGAGAGCACAGGAGTCCTGGTTCAGGCCCAGCAGTTGCATGGAACTCGCTGGTGGGCACACGTGAGCTATTTGATGGATGCTGCCCCATAACTTTCCGCTGTGTCCTTAGTTCTGCCCCTCGGAAGCCGCAGGAACAATGCTGACTGGCCTTGGCCACTGCCTCTGAATTTCAGCTCTCTGCTGTCATTTGACACCAAGAAGACTGCCAGCCAGCTAGGCTGCAGAGGTGTTACTGCCCCCATTCCTTGCTGACGTCCGCTGGGTCCTGGCTGGGCAGGACAGCACTTGCCTCTCTCCATACTCGCTCTGCTTTGAAGACACTCCTCCTGGCCCTGGTACTAACCAGCAGGCCTTCATCTCCATTCTCTAATACACCCACTGTTTACCTTCTCTGCATCATGCACTCAATGGGGCTGTTCACAGGAAATGCCAAGGACCTCTCCCAAATAGCTTTGAACTAACCTTTTGTGGTTGCTTATTGGGTGCTAAGGGCTCTTTCTGCATTCCAGTTAGTGATCCCATTTGTTTCTCAAAATCCCACTAGAAGGGGGATGTAATCAGCAGAGGTTCAGAGAGGTCTAGCTAGTTGCCTAAGCAGGATCAGCATTAGAACGCCAACCTGTGTGAGTCCAAATCCAGGGTTGTCTCCACTTCCCCCTCGTACTGCTCTGCAGAGAGGAGGCAGGATTAAGCCCACGAATGGCAGTGACAGCCACACCATCGTGGTGATAATTGGCAGTGATGATAATTGCAGCTGACATCTGTCGTGTGCTTGCTCCCTGCTGTGACCTGTCATCCGTGACTTCCATGCTCTTCCACATATAACCCGCACTCCCGTGAAGTCGTCAGTACTTTTATTCCCATTTTACAGGTGAAAAACACTGGAGGTTCAGGGAAAATTTTGTCCAAAGGCACACAGCTAATACATGAAGCAGTAGAGCCCCTGGCTTTGCAGATCCACGCCTCAGGGATTGAAAAACCGGGTACACTGTTGTTCATCCAGACACTGGAATATTACTCAGTACTAGAAAGAAATGAGCTACCAAGCCATGAAAGGCCGTAGATGGGGTATACTTAAATGCGTATTACTGAGAGAAAGAAGCCAAGCTGAAAAGTCTACATACTATATAATTCCAACTATATGACATTCTGGAAAAGGCATAACTGTAGAGACAATAAAAAGAACAGTGGTTGCCTGGGGTGGTAGGAGGTGGGGGAGGGATGAATAGGCAGAACAAGAGGATTTTTAGGGCAGTGAAACTACTCTGTATGATACTATAATGGTGAATGCGTGTCATTTTCCATTTGTTAAAAACCGGAGACTGTACAACACCGAGAGTGAACCTTGTTGTAAACTATGGACTTTGGGTGATAATGACGTGTCCCACCTGGGGAGGAGGAAGGAGGGGGTGAGGGAGGTGATAACCACATTCTTTGGTCTTCATTGCCTGGGACAGCGTGTGCTCGGGGAGGCTGGCCTTGCCACTGCCAGGGCATTGCAAAACTCAAGCTCAGTTGAATCGATGTCCTTTGGAAAAGTACGTTTTGCTCAGGAGCCAAGTAAAACTGAAAATTTTGCAGCCAGCACACTGAAGTCGAGAGCCCTGACTCACACTGAGTGGGAGGGAGGAGGGCCAAGCTCAAGGCAGGCCTCGGCGCTCAGGTGCACCCAGGCTCCCTCTGGTGCCAGGCCCCTCAGCCAGCTCAAGGCCCTCAGTTGGGACAGTGTGCGTGCTGTGGGTAGTATCCTCAGATGGCTTTGTCAAGACTCAGACCCCTTGCTGTTTAGAAAAGGTTCTGTCCCTACAGAGCTGTGGATAAAATGAATCACTGTTAAAGTCAGATTTTCTTATTGGCTTGCATTATTGGTTCAGAGATGACTTCTCTCTAAGATAAGTCTTTGGATGATTTAGGGGCACCTGGGTGTCATGGGAAGAGCCCCAGGTGCGACTCACAGGTAGTTCTCACTTATGACATTAGGCAATTCAGTGTTGCTTCCTGAGCCTCAGTTTTTCTGCCTTTAAAATGGGTCTGGACTAAATCAGCCTTGCTGACTACCCAGGAAGAGCGTCACTGGTGCCCCCAGTCCCATGTCCTCGGCAGACGTTGCTAATCCATCCCAGCACGCACACACTGAGTCTAGTCCCAGCCTTAGCAGCTGGGCAGCCACTAGAATTGATCCCTGAGACAAACCTTCTTGACCACACAGGAACTCCATGATCTCTAAGTTCCCTTCTAGTTTTACAGTGCTTAGGTCTTCTTGCCCTCTCCTGTTTTTTCAGTCCTACCATCTATTCTGATGCAAAAATACTTCAAGATTTAAGGCCAAGTTCACAAACTGATAGTCTTCAGGCCAAATATGAGCCACAGAAGTGTTTTCTTTGATGTGCATATTGTTTTATTTAAAAAATAAAAACAAACAAAAAACCCAAAACAAACCAAAAAAACTGGTTGCCATCATTTTTAAATTGGTAATTTCACGTAAGCCCCAGATTTCTGGTTTTCCCTGATCTGGCCGCACCAGGGCTCCTTGTTCCAGCCATGGGCCAAGCTGGGGGGCTTTCTACCCTCTTTAGATGAGCTGTGGACCCTCCGATTGCTGCAGGCCCCACCGACCCACTTCTCTCATCTCAGTACCTGCCTAGCCTCAGCGGGTATTTTCTACTGGGGAGCATGTACTTCCTTCAGAGACACACAATGCCTGGTTGCCTCTCATTTGGTGATGTGAGCAGCTAGGGGATCAGTGTCTGGGCCCGTTGATGCATTTGGGATGCTTGCTGTTTCCTGGAACCATTTTCAAAGGGAGGGGTGTTTTCTATCTGTGAATAATCACCCCCTTGTGAAGTGGTTTTAAGTCTTTATCTCCCCATGTGGGCTCTCCTGAAAGCGAGGGCTCCGGTAAGCCATGTGCTGGTGAGGAAAGCACAGGTTGAGGCAGATGGAGGAAATGGGGAGGTAGGGAGGAGGCCCCCTTCCCTCCCGCTCTCAGTCACTCACTCCCTGCCTCACATAGGTCTCATCCGTGATGTCTCATTGCTGGAGCTCCCTGAGGGGACTCACCTGCACATCTCAGGTGAGCTCTTGGCCCGGAAGGACCACCAGTCTTCTGTGACTCAGCGGATCTCTGGTTGCTTAAAAATGATGCTCCCCACTTAAGTGCCGGGTAATGGGGACCCCACACTGTATAAGACCAGTTCCTGCCCTTGAAGAGTTCACAACTTTGAGGGGAAGACACCAGTAGTAGTTCTCTTTTTTTAATGACTATAATGCTATGATATAAAGGACAGATAGAAGGAAAACAAATGATAAAGTAACACAGGTTTGGTTTGGTTTGGTTTTTATATTCACTAGTTTGTTGTATTTTTCAGACTCCACGTTTAAGTGATAACATACAGTATTTGTCTTTCTCTGTCTGACTTATATCACTTAGCGTAACACCTTTCAAGTCCATCCATCTTCTTGCAAATGGCAGAATTTCATTCTTTATGGCTGAGTAGTATTCCGTTGTGTATATGTATGTGTGAAAATATATATATATATATATATATATATATACATACCACATCTTCTTTATCCATTCATCTATCTATTGGTAGATACCAATAGTATTAGTGAGACAGAGTGGGCTGTGCTGTTCATTCATGATTGTACATATATAATGTGCAACACATATATAATGACAGTACACCATGTGTCAAATGATGACAGAGGGAAGCTCAGGGGCCATGGCAGCCCGGAATAGGGTGCCTCAGCCAGCCTCATGCTGACTGGAGGTAGCGTCACAGAGGAAGGGGTGTGTGAGCTAAGTTTTAAAGAACTACCTGGGACTTCTGACCTCACCTCCCAGTGCAGCTGTATCAGCCTCCTTGCTGTTGGAGGAACCTGCCAAATATGCTCCTTGCCTCAGGGCCTTTGCACTTACCATCCCTTCAACCTGGAACTCTCTTCCCTGGACATCGAGGTGGCTGCTGTCTCACTTAAATGAGATATGTGTTTTGCATGTCACCTGGTCAGATGAACCTTCTCTGACACCCCTCACACCCCATCTAAAGCAGCACCCACATTACATTCTATCTCCTTAGCCTGGTTTATATTTCTGCATAGCACTGACATATATTAGTTCATTTATTGTTTGTCTCCCCCACTGTGGTGTAAGCTAGGTGAAGGCAGAGAGCTTTGTGTCTGACCAGTGCTGTATGCCTAGCGCCTAGAACAGTGCGTGGTCCATAGTGAGCACTCAGTGATGACAGGGAGAATGAATGAGCTGGCAGAGAAGGAGAGACAGGGGCGCTGCAGACAGAGGGCACAGTGCATGCCAAGGCACAGAGCTGGCACAGAACAGGCCTTTCTGGAACAAAATGTTGGGGTCATGGGGTGAAGAGGCAGATAATAGAGAGACAGGGGCTGGGGAGCCCACGACAGGTCTCCTAAGACCCTAGCTGTCTTTATTTTCCCGTTTATAACCTGTTTATTATAGAACAACTGAAAAGTACCAAGATGTGCCCAAAGGAAAACGGTCACCAACTGAACTCTCCCCCAGGCCAACAAGGAGAACCCTTTGATTCCTTTCCTCGTGCCTTTTTGCATGGGACTGTCTGAACATCTCACCTTTTAACTTGTGAACCACCTTGTTTCCTAAGGCACACAGCTGCTCCCTAGGACGGCACAGTAATTTCATGTCCAGACAGATGAGGACGCAGACCTCAGCTTTGCCACTTGCTGACTGAGTGACCTTGGGCTTCCGGAGCCATGAAACTTGGCCAGAGTTGTCGCTCTACATGGGACGCCCTTCCACCCCTTTTCCCCAGCCTCATTTCTGCTTGTCTTCCTGCACTCAGGGTCTCACCCCCTCTACACAGTCTTTTCTGAGCCCCAGTTCCTTTTCCTTTAAAAATAGGGGTGAACCTTATTTTGGTGTCTCGAATGGATTTGAGAATTTGATGAGATGACGTGAGTCAAGAGGCTGGCTCCTGGGAGGTGCTCAGTAAATTCTGTCCTTCCCCTCCTCGTAACACCAGGGCCACCTCCAGCTTTTTCTCTATTATACTTCCCTTACCTGCACATCTCTTAAAATCTTAATCCTGTCCTAGGCTTCTAACCCCAGGCCTAGCCAGAACTCAGCCTTCACTTTTTGAAGTAGCTGAGATGTAATCCAAAAGGTGGTCTCATGGCACAGAGTAAAACTGAATCCTGTGGGCAGGTGGAGGTCAAAGGACATTTGGGGTCCATTGAAGGGAGCCCCTTCCACAGGTATCTCGGCACAGCTGTCTTTTCCCCCAGTTCTCTCCTCCTAAACTTAAAACACCGGCACCAATCGTTTCTTCCTTTTAAATCTCTGCTGAAGGCCGTGCCCTGGCGGGGAGCCAGGGGCATGAGAATCTAATCCCCGGAATAGCTCCTGCCGCTGAACATTTAAATGCCGTCTGTATTTTTATCCAATGATGGGTCACTTCTGAAAAACCCCGCTCAGGTCCTGCCCCTCTAAGAATACATTTCCATTTATAGCGTCTGAGCTCGGGATGTTGTTGTGTCCCGGTGTGAGGCCAGCGGCTGCGTCCTGTTTCCAGTGATTTGGAAACACGTTGGGGGCCCTGGTTGTCCCCCCACCCCAACCCTCCCTCCCTGTGGCCTTGACTGAGTGGGAAGCCTGACTCCCAGCCAAGCCCTGGCAGCCTGACGGCCTCGGGCTCCAACACCAGGCCTTTCCTGTTTCTGGGGGAGCGTGAGCTCATCGGGCTGTTGCAGGGTGGGGGAGGCCAGTAGGGGTGAGGGGACCCCCGTTCAGCTGTGCTCTGCTGGGGCCTCAGTGGCACCACACCACAGTTCCGTAGCTCCATGGGACCCTTCCTCCTTCCCTCGCTCAACAAGCACCCCCAGCCTGCTGTCGGTGCCAGGTTGTGCACGGGCAAGGGAGGTCAGCACAGACAGCCAAGGGCCCCAGGGGCTGGTATGGAGCTTTGGAGAGGCCGCAGAGAGTCAGTGCGCAGCCTCTGGGTGAGGCTGACCTGGGTTCCAATCCTGACCCTGCCTCTTGCTGGCTGTGTGAGCTTAGGCAAGTGGCTCAGCCTCTCTGAGTCTCGGTTTCTACATTTGTTGATGGTACCTCATGGGTGAGGGGGAAGGGATTCAGTGGGATAAAGTAGGTCAAGGGTCTTAAGTAGTGCTTGGCCCATAGGGTAGGAGCCCGGGAAATATCAGTCCCCTTGCCTGTCCCTCTGTTGACCTGTAGTAACTCAGGTGGGTGCACGCAGAAAGTCTTAGGAAATAAATTTGAAGTTGGAAATAAACACTTGACTTATACCTTAGCAGTCTTTGTATGCCTTGACATCTCCTGAACTGCACTTTTTTGGCAACGCAAATTCTTGCCCTCCCCACCCCCATGCTGGTTTAGTTCATTCTGCAGCGGAGCCCTGGAATCTGCACATTTAACCAGCTGACTGGTGGATTCTGAGGCAGTGGTTCATGGACCGGACTTCGAGAAACACTGCCTCCTTCCTCCATTCCAAAGTATTTCTGTAGACCTACTGTGTGCCAGGCGCTTCTCTAGGCTCTGGGCATATAGTGGAACTCAAAGGCAGGCAGGCCCCTGCTCTCCTGTAACTTATATTCTAGTGATGGAGTGGAACAGTGAACAAACACACATAACACAAGGTAGTGATCGCAAGTGCTGTGAAGAAAAAGGCAGCAGAGTAAGGAGATGGAGAGTGGTGTGTTTTAGCTGGTAGCCAGGACAGGTCTTTGAGGAGGTGACATTTGAATATAGACCTAAAAGAAGTGAAAGAGCAAGACAGGAAGAGATCTGAGGGGAAAACATTCCAGATACAGAGAACGCAAGGGCAAAGGGCCTGAGGTGAGAGCATGCTTGCTTGACGGTTCAAGGAACAGATTGCATAAGAATTTAGAGCTAATGCAACTAACTGTAAATACTAGTACCCGCTCCCTGCCGTGTGTGAGCTTCGTTCTCCCCCATGAGCCTGGGTCCAGGTAACAGGTAAGGGCGTTGTCCAGTCCAGTGAGGCCTCCATCTTTTTACCGATAGACCATCTAAAGCACTTTCTGAGAATTGCCTGGATAGTTATCTTCCTGATCAGCTATTTTACTTTCCTGCTCATCATGGTGGCCAAGAACAGCACATCTCACCACTTCTCAGACATTTGGGAACCCCAGGAGGACACAGGCTGTGACTTGGAAAGAATCAGAGATCCTTATCTCTAACACAAGATGTTGCTGCCCTTGCCGTGTTCCACGTTAACTATCTGCAGATGTGCACATTTGGATCCCATGATCCCTGTGGCGCCTCCTACCTCATTGTTTTGGGAACAGGTTTTGTGTGAGGTGCTGCTGAGTTTTGTTCTGGACCTGTCAAGTGTGAAGGGCAGGCATGACGCCTTTGGGAATGAGGATGGTCCTTGGGCATAACTGTGTGAGCGCCATGAGGACAGGGACTAATTCTGTCTTGTTGGCTTTCTCCTGTCTCTCTGGAACTCGGCACAGTAAATTAAGGCATAGATAAGTTGGGGGTGGGAGTTAAAAGAGAAGGGGCCTGAACACAGACCCTTGGGGGTATACCAAGATATCAGGGGCAGGAGGAGGAAAAGGAACAGACACAGAAGATGCTGAAGAGCGAGGATGCCATGGTACTTCAGGCAGCCAAGAGAAGAGAGAGATCCAAGAAGGAAGGGACAGTCAGCAGGATTGGTGCAGAGGCAGTACTGAGGAGAGCCAATGGCATCAGACCCTTAGGGACTCTTGGGTGATCTTAGCTATAGCACGAAGAAAGAGTGGGTGAGGGGGGCCTGGCATCAAGCTGCTGTGGGATAAGGATCAAATGGAAGGTGAAATGTGAGGTTATTCTAGGCCAGTCATTAAGAAGTGTGCTGTGTACTTCCTACTGCATCACACTGAGAGGGGTGCAGAATAACTGGCTGTCTTCCCTTTGAGATGCTAAGATCGGTCAGTGGGTTCAGGTGGCAGCAGCCTGATGCATCTGTTATGAAATCTCCCATCCTTGCTGACACATGCCTAAATCCAGTATTTCATCAGAGAATGCACAATGATGATTTTCCTAATTCTATTAGTCCTTCCACATTTTTCTTTGAAATTATTCTGTAAAGTAGGACTTTGTCCTCATCAGCTGTTTGGTTACCTAGATATACATTGTGTATACCAAAAAAAATCAGAATAAATGCTTTCTCTTTATTTACCAGTTTTCAGAATAATGGCTTAGCATCTTCAAAGGTATCCAGAGAGGCTTTTGTTTGGTTTTGTTTTATGAAGTATCATTATGAGCTCATAGATTGCTTAATGTATTTGATGTGTTTCATTTGTGGCTATCATGAAAAAGTTTTTTTCCAACAGTTTTAGTGAGGTATAATTGACATACAATAAACTTCACATACTTAAAGTGTACAGTTTGAGAAATCTGACACATGTGTACACCCATGAAACCACCATCACCAGATCATGAACGTGTTCATCAACCCCCTGAGTCTCCTCAAGTCTCTCCCTTCTTCCCTCCCTGGGCAACCAATGATCTGCTGTCACTCTAGATTAGTTTATACTTTCTAGAATTTTATATAGATGGAATCATACCGTATTGGCTTGCATTCAGCATAATTATTTTGACAATCATCCATCTTGCTCCTGTCGATACTTCGTTCCTTTTTACTGCTGAGTAATATTCTGTTTTGTGGATATGCCATCTGTCCATTTGCCTGTTGATGGATATTTGGATTGTTTCCAGTTTGTGACTATTACAAACTAAGCTTCCATGAATATTCATATACATGTCTTTGTATGGGAAAATACTTTCATTTCTCTTGGGTAAATGCCTAGGCATGAAATGGCTGGATCATATGGTAAGCGTATATTTAACATTTTCAGAAACCGCCAAACTCTATTCCATAGTGGTTATACTACTTTACATTCCACCAGCAATGTCTGAGGGTTCCAGTTACTCCATATCCTCACCAACGCTTGGTGTGACCAGTCTTTATAATTTCAGCCACTCTAATAGTATCTCTGTGGTTTTAATTTGCATTTCCCCAATGACTCTGATATTAGCATTTCATGTGGTTATTCACCATCAGTGAATCTTTGGCAAAATGCCTGTTCAGATCTTTTGCCCATTTTTTAATGGGTCGTTTGTTTTCTTATTCCTGAGTTTTGAGTTCTTTGTATTGAATATAAATCCTTTAACGGACATGTGATTCACATATATTTTTCCTAGTATGTGGCTTGTCTTTTCATTCTTTTAACAATGCCTTTTGAAGAATGGAAGCTTTTCATCTTGATGAGGCCTTATTTATGATATTTTTCTTTTATGGATCATGCTTTTGGTGTCTTATCTAAAGTCTTTGCCTAACCTAAGAGCACTAAGATTTTCTCCTATGTTTTCTTCTATAAGGTTTATAGTAAGTCTTGAAGTCAGATCCAACTTTGTTCTTTTTCAAAGTTGTTTTGCTTCTTCTAAGTCCTGTGCATTTTCACATGAATCTTAGAATCAGCTTGCCAAATCCTACAAAAACGCCTGCTGGAGTTTTGATTGGAATTGAGTTGAATCTACAGATCAATGCCATCTTAACAATATTGAGTCTTCTGACCCATTAACACAGTGTATTTCTCTGTTTACTTAGGTCTTCTTTAATTTCCCTCAGCAATGTTTTATTGTATTCAGTATATGGGTCTTGCACTTCTTTTGTCAAATTTATCCCTAAATATTTAATATTCTTATGCATCTCCTAAGAATAATAGAAGTAACCATTTGTGTTAGCTTTTGGTTACACCTTCTACTGTTTCTTTTTAAAGATATAAACAAGGATGGAGATTTATTTTTATCACTACCTCCAGCTGCTCCCCACCCCAAACACACACACACAAAATTGAACAGAACACAGTGTTCCACAGTTTGCTTTTTTCTCTTACTCTATAGAGACCTTCCTCATTCCCCTTTATCATCCTCCAGTTTATGGATGGTCTGTAGTTTATTAACTGGTCCCCCTGGATGGACGTTTGGATGGCCTCCAGTTGTTTGCTGTTACAGCTGGTGCAGCGGTGAGTAATAGCCCTGTGCCTACGTCATTTTATATTTTCACCTGGAATTTACTGAATACCGTTAATGGGCCAAGCCCCGCACGACCCACAGTGGATTCAAGAACAAATCTGACTGTCCCAGCCCAGCAAGAGTGGAAGACCCTGCAGCCATCTCGGAGCTGTGCCAGGAATGTATACGTCCACAGCGCCCAGGAAGGTGGGGAAGGCTGCCTTGAGAGGGGCCTTCTGGAAGCTCAGCAGTCAAATTTACTCCTCTTTCCCTTTGACCAGGGCTTTGTGGTCAGAGAGGGTATTCTGAGACAGGAGAGGTCACAGGTGGAGGCGATTGAAGCTGGGAGGTCAGCCTGTAGACGAGTGACCTTCACAAGGGCACCGAGATTCAGGGAGAGAGCCACAGGGGATGGGCTGGAGAGAGAGAACTGTGTGCGTGTTAGTACTGTCTACACAGGGCATGATCACCCAGCCCTCCCGCAGATACAGGCGTCTACCCCTCCCGCTCCCAGCCTGTCTCCCTGTCCCAGGCAGGCGTGGGGTACAGTGGACAGAGCAGAGGTCCTGAGGCCAGACTGCAGCAGTTCGAATCCTGGCCCGGAATCTTGGGCAAGTGAGATGGGGAGAATGCTGGTATCCACTGAACAGGGCTGTACAAAGGATGTGAGCTAATGAATGGACAGTCCAAGTCCAAGGCTGGGTGCACCGTGATCCCTCACAATGGGGACAGCAGCAGTGTAGCTGTGATTGCTATTGTTATTATTCCCCCCTTCTAAGCTCCTCCATCTGGGCTGGAAACAGACAGATGTTTTCCGCATCCTTCTGACAGAGGGAGGAGTGGTGTGTGAGCTCACAGTAGTAGTTTGAATGTCAAGGACAGGATTCGGGGGCGGTGAGAGTGATTCTGGGGCTGATTAGAACTGGTGTTTGCACGGTTCTCTCCCAGCCGCATTAGGCTCTGGTGCGTCCATTTGTTTACCTCTGTGTGCCCTTCAACACACGTGCATGTGCACACACACACCAGCGGTTCTCAGTAAGGTGGAAGAGATGAGTAAGTGAACCAACAAGCACATTTTTCACCCAGCTCCCTGGGCTTGACACCGAGGGCTCTGACAGGCTGGTGGGCAGGGGTGAGCAGACCAAAGAACCAACTAAAGCCTCACTGCCTATTTTTGGGATGAGTGACCCACCACTTCCAATGACTTGCTCCTAAATGGCGTCTAACTTCATTAGGCTGTGGAAACAGTGACATCACGAGCGCCTTCCTGGTAGCCGCCCACACATGGCGAACCACAGGGCGACCTGAGATTTGTCTTCAGGAGCAGGGGAGAAGTGAGGTCCCAAGCAGCAAAAGTTAAAATAGCAAGAGCTGAGGCATTCTGCTATGAAAAGAAATTACAGAAGAAATCCATTAGTCAGAGATTTCCAGCGGCAGTTTCCTTGCTTGGGAGCAGGAGAAGACTTATACGTGTTTATCTTGGGTGAGGTTATGCAGCTGTCCCTCGCTCTGTAGGCTAGATGTGGCCTGTACAGTGAATTTCTGTTAAGTAAATCCTATATTCTCATCGACTTCTAGTTCCGATGTTGACGTCTATTTTATCCTAAGGAATTTGTTTGATCCTAAGTTATAATGAAGTTAGAGGCACGGATTGAGCGCCTTTTTGATTCAAATAGTGACCCTTGTACTTACTGCACCTTTATAAGAAGTCACAAATTCAGGTGGACTTTATTTTTCCCCTGGGGGTTCCTTTGCCCAGTTCTCTCCAAGTGTGCCTTCTCAGGCACAGAGCAGAAAAGGACAGGGAAAGACCTCAGGGGCGATCAAGGCCATGGCCATGACTTCACCCAGACGGAGCAGAGGCAACTGGAGGCGTCTCTGTGGAGAGAACATAGGCTCAGTGGGAAAATGAGCTTCCCGCATGGGAAGGTTTTCTCTGCCTACAACAGGGTTTCTCAACTTTAGTGCTATGGACATTTGGGGCTGGTATCCTTTGTTGTAGGGGGCTGTGCCTTGTAGGATTGTAAGATGCATTAGCTTCCCTGGCTTTCTACCTGCTGGATACCACCCACTCCCCGGGGTGACAACCAAAAATATCTCCAGACATCGCCAAATGTCCCCTGGGGGGCCCAGATTGCACCTGGTTGAAAGTCAGTAGCATGTGACATTTCAAGAGCATGAGATAACAAGGATTTCACAAGCTTTTTATTGGCTTGTTTTTGTTTTAAATACTCTGAGTTTAATTATACCTTGAATTGGGTGAGTCAGTTCTTCTTGGGGCTTCTGTTTTCTCTTCTGTAAAATGAATGGGTTGGACACAGTGATCTCAGAACACCTTCTAGACCCAACAGCAGAGCGTGGTGAAGGCAGGAGGTCCCCTGGGGTCTCCGCATTTGGGTCCTGTTCCAACAGGTGACAAACCTATGGTCCACCTGGCTCTGGGCACTGCTCCCATTCTTCTGGCATCTAGCTCAGTCTTTCTTAAGTCCAGTTGATTGTTTTCTTGCTTTCATTTAAGCCCATTTTGCATTTGTTGTAAGTGAACATGTCTAAATACAGTACAAGGAACCACTGAGGACCCATCACTCAGCTTCCCCACCATCCATTTCATCTTAATCTTGTTTATGGGGCCAGCCAGTGGACCTTATCTTTGTATAGATTCATCCATTGACCCATTCGTTCAGATCAGTTCCCCAAGGGCCTGGATCGGGCAGGGCTGGGCAGCAAGGAGGCCCAGGTTCTTCCCGTGAGAAACTCACAGTCTAGGGGGAGGACAGGGAAAGAGCATTTTTGGACAAACATAAAGAATCTATCCTTTAGCTTTCTCTATTTAAGGCCAAGCAATTCCAATTCTTTAATCTTTCTTCCTAAGAAGTATTTTCCACCCACATGGTCCTGGTTTATCCCCACATCGTTGGGAAAAGCAACAAGAACGTAAATTAGGCCTGGATTCAGATCCCTGCTGTGACACTTCATAGGTGTGAGAGCTTAGCCAAGTCAGCAGCCTCTGAGCCTCATCTGTAAAATGGGATAACAATCCCCAACTCACAAGTTGGCTGAGAGAATTAGATGAGAACATGTCGGTCCAGGGCCTAGCATGAGTCCAGCACACACTAGATGTACACTAAGCGTCCTTTCCCCTCTCCCCCTTTCTCCTTACCCTTTCCTCTACATTCTCTTAACAGTGGGTGGCCACATCTAATCGCATCACCACATCACCGCAGTGAGGGACTGACTAATGTGAGCCAGAGACGACGGCTGACTTCCTGATCTGTCACATGCCTGGGTTCTCACCAGCCTCCCGGTGGCCCATTTTCTTAGTGACATTCACTGCTGACTCACTTGGCTTGTGGTCAGCTCTGAACCCAGGGTCCTTTTCAGCTATCCCTTTACCCTACCACCACTCCCCAGCTTGGATTTGCGGCATGGGAATGGAATCATTATCAGAGAACATTCTGTTTAGGTGGCCCTTCTCAAGGAGCCAACAGCATTGCTAGACCGGCAGTTTCATGAGGGCAGGGGCCATGTCTACCTTGACCACTTTCATTTTCCCACCATCTAGAGCACTGCTAGTAGGTACTTAGTAAATACCTGTTGAATTAATTAATGTGTTTTGTGCTGGTCCCTGTTTTCCAAGAGAGCCCCATCTTCTCTGGGGCAGCATCTTCAGAAAAGCAAATAAGCAAAACCTTGAGACTTTAGTTTACCAATCAATGAGCTCTAAACTGATTCCCATAAGTACAGGGCAGTGGAAGGACAATGGCCTATGGACCCAGACTTGGGGTTGAATCCCAGCTCTGCTAAATTGACTTGCTGACTTTGAGCAAGTTGCTTATGGCTGAGCCTTAGTCTTCTTCCTGGAAAAATGGGATATCAGTATCTGCCAGAGTTACTGTGAGAATTAAATACAAGTATACGTGGGAACACACCCCACATGGGATGGCAGTGATTTTGGTTTGCGTCATTCACTCTTTCCGGAGCACCTACCTTCTTTGATTGCCATTGCCTCCTGTAGTTTTGTCCAAGTCTCGCCTCCTCTCTTAGACCTTCGTTCGCTCAGCCTTCATCTCCCCTCCCTCCCCTGACAAAGACATACTCTGCCTGACACCCAGCACACCTGGCCAACATTTGTTAAGCCAGCATCTCAAATTCTGATGCCTATAGGGACCAAGCATACACAAAGAAAGCAAGCTGGGTGGGATTTTTACATGAAATCTCCCACTTAAGCTTTAAAAAAATTTTCATTAAATTAAAAAAAAATCTTAACTTTTCATTTTGAAATAATTGCAGACTTGCCAAAAAATTGCAAAAATAATACAAAGACTTCCCATATGCCCTTTACCCAGGCTTCCTTAAATGTTATATAACATTATATAACATCTTATATAACCAAACCGTTTTCAAAACCAGGAAAAGAACATTCTACAGTGCTATTAACTAATGTATAGATCTTATTCAAATCCCATCAGTTGTCCCACTGATGTCCTTTCTCTGATCCAGGACAGCCTGCAGGGTTTAGTGGTCACATTTCTTTAGTCTCCTCCAATCTCTGACAGTTCCTTAGTCTTTACTTGCCTTCATGTCCTTGATACTTTTGACAAATGCTGGCCAGTCATTTTGTAGCATGACACTCAGTTTAGATTTGTTTGATGTTTTCTCATAATTCTTCTGAGGTTGTACACTTGAGCAAGTTCCCCACAGGAGTGATGGGGTACTCTCCCCAGTACTTCATATCAGGAGGCACATGATGTGTCTCCTTACTGGTGACACTCCCTTTGGTCACTTGATTACGGTGATGTCTGTCAAGTTTCTCCTCTGTAAAGTTACTCTTTTTCCCTTTATGATTAATAAAGATTTGGGGGGGGGAGGTACTTAGAAGGTATGGAAGTACCCCATTCCTCATCAGACTTGATTTACTTATTTCTTTATTTATATCTATGTAGATTTTTGGCTTCCTATTTTATCTAACGGGTCATAATCTATTACTGTGATTGTTGATTTTAATGCTTACATTGCCCCTTCTTTGGCCAGTGGGAGCCCCTTTAAGCTGGCTTCTTGTCCTTTTGATATGTCCCATCATTCTTTCTTGCTTTCTGACATAAGAAGACACTCCAAGTTCATCTTGCATTTTCCCTACCCAGCCCTGGAATCAGCCATTTCTCCAAGGAGCTGATTCCTTTGAGTAAAGAATGATATTTAGAAGCCAAGGTTTGAGGTCCAAATGTGCTCATTGCTATCTGGCTGTCACTGTTCCTGCACCCTCTCTGTATAACGAGCTAGGAAGTAAATGTATATGTGATGTGTCTACACACATGGATATTTCTCTATTTGTGTATGCTGAAAACCGTGAATTCACAGCAATACCTTCATTTCCACTCTAACACCATGGGGTTTATTCTACTTCTCTCTCTATGTATACCTCCCTTCCCCAACAGTGAGGCACCCGGCCCCCATTATCCTCACTGTATTTATATATTTGATCAGCCCCCTGTATGCAACCATCTCCCATCTCTCCCTCTCTCACCCTTGTCAGGTTCTGACACTCTGCTCTAGGCCACCCCCCGCTCCTTACCCTGGGCAGCCTTTGACTTCCCATAAAACTCCCAGTTTTGAAATGGTGGCTCATATATTTATTAAACCATGAGGCCCAGTTTCTGGCTGTGGGCCCAGGGTAGTAACCAGGTATTAACTGGACCAGGAAGCTGGCTTGTAAGCCCCTCTTGCCTCTCCAGCATCCACTCCCTCCATTCCCATCCTAGCACCACAGGCAGGTAAACTTAGCCTTCCAGCACGCCAGGCTCCGTCCTATTCTTCGTCTCTGCTTTTGCTATTCTTACTACCTGGACCAGTCTCTGCCTGCACCTACCCTTTCTCCCATCCTCCTGCTCAGACATCAGCTCTTTCTGGAAGCTTCAAGATGACCCCAGGTGCCCTTTCCAGGTTCATCTGGCACCTCCAGCAAACCCCATGGTGGGGCACCACTGCATTCTCCTTTTGATTCCCTCTTTGTCTTTGCTGCTAAACTACAGGTACACAGAGCTGAGGGCTGATTTTATCTCCATGTCTCTAGTACCTAAAAGAGGGCTAGCACATAGTAGGTGCTCATAAATGTCAGCCAAATAAACATTAATCATAGTAACAGCAAATACTGATATAGTACTTTTGGGTGCCAGGCATGGTTCTAAGTGCTTTATATGCACTAAGTCATTTGGTTCTAATCCCTATGCAGTGAGATAGTTACTGTTGTTGCCCCCATTTTGCAGACAGAGGAACTGAGGCACAGAGAGGTTCAGTGACGCTCCCAAGGTCACACAGTGGTGGGGTCACATTTGAGCCCAGGCAAGCTAACTCCCCAGTACATACTCTCTCCTCTAATATGCCTCCCACAGGTAAAGTGGGCAGCATTTTCAGAATAAGGGAGGTGAGTAGGTATGGATAGTTGAGTCACATGAGGCCCCCACCCCTCCTGACCACACTCCCAGCCCCAGTTTTTAGCGCCCTTCGGGGCCTAAGCACAGGAGACTGGTGGCTGAGCAGGTGGGAGAGAAAGTGATACCTTTTAGCTCTGCAGCCTATAGGAATGTTTTCTCCTCTGAGGTCTTGAGGAACCAAGCACCTTTCACGTATAATTAGAGTGAATGCACAGGAGTCAAGTATCAGATCTTAGGCAAGATTTCCAAGTCATTGCATCAGGTTTAGCACGGCACTAGCCTTGTTTCCCAATCACCCAAGAGGAGCCATCCGCCAGCCCATCACCCCTGGAGGGCGGAGCCGCCAGCCTCTTCACCAGAGAGCTGGGAACGGGCTGTGGACTTAGAGCTGCTTGCTCATCAAGTGAAGGGGAAGAAGCCAAGTGCCTGGGAATGCTCTGTGTCAGCTCCTCTGCTGACGTTTCTTTCCCTTACTCAGGGGCCTAGCGGGGTCTCGTAGTAGTACAGAAAAGGAAACTGAGGCTCAGAGAGGTGACGTTGTTTGCCTGACATCACACAGCAAGGAAGAAGACCAGCCAAGATTTGAACCCAGGGCAGTCTGATTCTAGGGCCTTAACCCTTAAAACAACTGGCCAGAATTACACCCGTGTCTGCCTGACCCCAAAGCCCCCAATTCTTCCACCACCACCCCACCACCCCTGTCTGCTCTGGTGGGATCCATATGAAAGAAAGGCGTCTGCTCTGTGTCTGGGCAAAAACCCACGTGAGCTGGAGCCAGGGCTGTCACCAGCCGATGTCAGCCCCAGGCAGGATTTTCTGTTAACCTCCTGCCTTGGAGTTCAGGAGAATCTCCAAGAAGAAGGCTGCAGAAGCTGGGGAAGTGGGGAGTGGAAACAGGAGGAGGCAGAGACAGGAAAGGGAAGAGGGGGCGGAGAGGTGACGCCAGGCAAGAATGCAGCGCCGTCAGAGAACTCAGGAAAGACTGCGCTTGCCCGTTCCCTTCGGCGTCAGACAAAGCCAACGCTCAGGTTCAGTTCATTCCCCCAGTGCTTACTAGGGGCCTGTTGTGCCCCAGGCCCAAGCAAAGGTCTGGGGACGCGGCAGGGGACAACACTTAACAAGGTCCCTGCCCTCATGGAGCTTACATTCTGCTGGGGGCAAGACCAACCAAGAACCAGAATCAGATGAGGGGTCCAGGCCATCTGTCTCAGGGGCTGATAAGTAGTGAGGCAGTGCGACAAGGGAGGTGTGGGAGCCAGGATCCCATGGGGGGCAGGGGACGTCCTTCAGGCCTCTTGGGGGAGCTGGTTCGGGGAAGAATGGCGGCTGCGGGGCACACCAGCCAGCACCATTCCCCCCGCTGCCTGACACCTGCCCTTTGCGCCCACCTCACCCCGTCCCCTTTGCTCTCCGCAGGTTTGACATCTACAGGAAGGTGCCCAAGGACCTCACACAGCCGACGTACACCGGGGCCATTAGTGAGTAGCCCCCTCCTCCCCGTTGCTCCCGACCCTCTCCCCACCCCCCGTACCTGTGCCTGCCCGCCCTCTGCAGAAATGCTGGGCCAGGGAGGGAAGACAGAGAGACAGGAGGAGGGAAGAAATGATGGGCGTCTTGCTGGGCCCCGCCTCTAGTCCCTCAGCTCTTCTCTGTCCTCACTGTAACCCTGGAAGGTATAGCATCACCAGTTTCTGAAAGGAGACACCAGAAATCAGTCATCAAGAGTAGCTGCCCCAGGGACTTCCCTGGTGGCGCAGTGGTTGAAAATCTGCCTGCCAATGCAGGGGACACGGGTTCGAGCCCTGGTCTGGGAAGATCCCACATGCCGCGGAGCAACTGGGCCCGTGAGCCACAACTACTGAGCCTGCGCGTCTGGAGTCTGTGCTCCGCAACAAGAGAGGCCACAATAGTGAGAGGCCCGCGCACCGCGATGAAGAGTGGCCCCGCTTGCCGCAACTAGAGAAAGCCCTCGCACAGAAACGAAGGCCCAACACAGCCAAAAATAAACTAATTAATTAATTAATTTAAAAAAAAAAGAGTAGCTGCCCCAGGGACTTCCCTGGTGGCGCAGTGGTTAAGAATCCGCCTGCCAGTGGAGGGGACACGGGTTTGATCCCTGGTCTGGGAAGATCCCACATGCCGCGGAGCAACTAAGCCCCTGCGCCGCAACTACTGAAGCCCACATGCCTAGAGACCGTGCTCCACAACAAGAGAAGCCACCGCAATGAGAAGCCCGTGCACCGCAACGAAGAGTAGCCCCCGCTCGCCGCAACTAGAGAAAGCCCACGTCAGCAACGAAGCCAAAAATAAATAAGTTAAAAAAAAAAAAAGAGTAGCTGTCCTTGGGAGGGGAAACGGGGGCTCACGGGTTGGAGAGAGACTGACTTTTCTCTTCACACCTTTTAGACTATTTGAGTTTTTGACCTAAGGATGTTTCTATCCATTTAAAAAAATAATCCTCTCACTCAGATTTTGGTTTCTGAATGCCAGTCTTCTACTAAAAGGACCCAGGGCTCCTGGGAGAAGTGACTGATTGCAGGGCTGGGGCAGGAAGTGTACAAAATAAGCCTGGGACACCTTGTGCCAGAAAGCAAAAAAGTGCCCGGAGGAAAAGAAAGGGGGGTGGGCGTGTGTCAGCAGGCCACAGGAGCCAGCCTTAAAGAGGGCAAAGACCAACACAGGGCAATCTGAGTAACACAATAAATAATGGCATTATTGGCTTGTTACCCAAAGAATTAAGAAAAAGGTCCAGGAGTCCATACTGATCTAAATAAATGGGAGGGAAGGGATGAACCCTCCTTATAGAGGAATTCCAAATAATATTCATGAATATATGCCCCTCTGAGAGGTACAGCTCAACTCTCCTCTCCTGGAGTGTGGGCTAGTGACTCACTATTAAAGAGGAGAGAATGGAAAGGAAGTAGTGACTATGGTGGAGACATCCAGAGCCTGCCCCGTCACCGAGTGACAAAGGTTAGCATCAACCAGTGAGGAAGAGGTCACGTAGATGTCACATGCCTGCTGCCTGCCATGGGATTTGATGGGAAGGGCACCTCACCTCCGTGAGGTCTTCCCCCAAAACCACAACCCAGTGTAATCATGGAAAAGCAGCAGACAGCCCCAGCCTGGGGGACCCTCTACAGGACACCTGGCCAAGACTCTTTGAAAGTAGCAAGGTCTTGAAAACCAAGAAAAGACTGAGGAACTGTCACAGATTCGAGACTAAAGACACGATGACTAAATGCAAAATGGGATACCAGGTCTGGTCCCAGAACAGAAAACAGGCACTAGCGGAGAAATTAGTGATCTAATAAGTCTGTAGCATAGTTAACAGTATTGGACAATGTTAATTTCCTCATTTTGACAAACATACCAGGGTTATGTAAGATGTTAACATAAGGGGAAGCTGGGCGAAGGGCGGATGGGAACTCTCTGTACTATCTTTGCGTCTATTATTATTCCACAATAAAGTTTATTTTAAAAAATATAAAAACAAACCAAAAGCACTTTGCAAGCAGGAAGGCTCTACCCACATTTTCCAGATGAGAAAATGGACTCAGAGAGGTGAAGTGACTTGTCTGAAGTTTCACAGCTTGCAGGAGGTGGGCCTCTCCAGTGCTTGGTGTGGGAGAGGGACCCTCCCCATGGACTGTCCCCTGAGCAGGGCCCTGGGGCCGGGCAGTCATATTGGAGTCCACCGCTGCTTCCCAGGGCAGGCCATTATCAGGTCAGGGGATGACCTTGGGGATCCCCGCACCCCGGCTGGCTCTGCCTCTAGCTTAGGTCGTCCAAGCTGCAGATGCCTTCTTGAGTCTGGATGTCCACATCCCTGGAGATGTGGACATTTTAAATTGCTAATCCAGGGAGAGAATTTTTGTAAAAAACATTTTATTCCTACAAAGGGAAACAGGCAGCAGGATTCATGTCCTGCTAGCTTCAGGTCTGGCAGAGCTGGGTTCATTCTCCCATTTAGCAGCTGGGTGACCCTGAGCACGTCACTTCACCTTTCTGAGACTCAGTTTTCTGATCTGGGGGTTCAGTGTGATCACGCCTGTCAAGTATGGGGTACGTGGCAAACTCTCAGTGCTTGGACCGTGCACCTCTTCTTATCACTCTCCTCTTGGAGCCCACAGCCCGTGAGGGTCTGTGACCGCAGAAGCTGTGACGCTTTGTGCCTTGATCCCCACGGAAAAGGTACTCGGGGCACATAAGAGGAAAAGGGCTCGTTCATCTACCCGTTCAATTAGTTTATGAACCTGGTCACAAAAATTCCAACGAGGCTTCCCATCCCCTTCCTACCGCCAACAGCTCAGGCCGCTTCTTTGCAGGCTCTGCAGTCCTGTCGCTTATCGAGTATGTTTAACAATCAGGTCTGTATCCCTCTAGAATTTTTAAAAAACATATTCAGTCTTTGAAATACCTGTGTCGTCATTTTAAGCACAGACAGGAGCGTACTGGCCACACCGTCCTTCCCTGCCCTTTTTTAACTGACACATCCTGCACACCTTTCATTCCAGCGTGTGAACGGCCACCATGTGCTTCTTTCCATTATCTGGCCGACCCACGGTTTATGTAACCAGCCTCCTGAGGATGGGCGTTCTGATTCCAGCTTATTGCTATTATAGACATCCTTGTCCATATGTTTTTGTATCCTTGTATGGTTATTTCTGTAAGGTAACTTTCCTAGAAGAGGAATTACCAGGTCAGAGGGCATGTGCATTTGTGAAATGCAGAAGGTACTGCCAAGTGGCCCTCCGGGGACGTGGTTTGATTTGTAGTCTCAAGCACAGTGTGTGAGAGGGCAAGTTCCCTTGCACAAGAGGAAAGGCGTGAGCACGGGAAGCCAGCCCTTAGCTACCATTTAGTGAACAAATATTTATCAGCCAGGTCTGGGGCCAGGTCGTGTGCCACGTCCTGGGACCAAATTGATGAATGGGTTTCGGTCTTTGTCCTTGAAGAGTGCATGGCTGAGCAGGCAGGCAGATGCAGAAACACACCATTTCATGACGTCATGGTAAGCACTATTAATAAGTGAAGGAACCAGCAAGGGCACTGGAGACTCACGGGTCGAGGTTTGAATTTTGCCTTCTCCACTGAAGTGCTCGTGTGGCCTTACACAGATTCCTTGACTTGCTGGTGTCTGGGTCTTGGGTCCGGTGTCCCCTTGGCTGGCTGCACCGGATCTCCCACTAGCGAGCATCCTCCTGGCGTCACATTCCTACTGTCCAGTGCCTGAGTCACTTTCAGAAGAAGTCTGGAGTCACAGAGCCTGAGCATCTTGCCCAAACATGGATTGAAAAACTCTTCAGTATCATAAGGCCTTTCTGGTGGAAATACTTCCTACCTGCCTTCATGTTTTTTTATTCATTCATTCACTCACTCAACAAATATTTATTTCATACCTCCTCTGAGCCAGGCACTATGCTAGACCCTGAGGCCCCAGGGGTGCTGAGACATTGTCTCTGTCTTTCCAGTCTGGGGACCAGGTAGGGGAAGCAGACACACAGCATGGGCTGCTGGATACTCGGATTCAGCTGAGCAGACTCTGCACTTATCCAGCTGCTAGGTCCAAGCCTGGGACAACGCAGGCAGGTTTCAGAAGGAGGCCTTCCCATCCCTATCCCCCCACCTCTGATCTGCATAGAGTCAGAAGTTTGGGGCCTGATTGCAGGCTTGGAGCAAGGAAGGCAGCTAGAAAACCTGGATTGGCCTAAGTCAGCATTGACCTTCAAAAACACTGATCTGCATAGAGTCAGAAGTTTGGGGCCCATTTGCAGGCTTGGAGCAAGGAAGGCAGCTAGAAAACCTGGATTGGCCTAAGTCAGCATTGACCTTCAAAAACACCTCCCGAGTTTGGGCCTGTTCATCATTACAGCAACCTGTGGGTTGCTGGGGCTTGAAGGTGGGGTGGGAAGGGTGAAAATGGCTCTGAAACATGGGTCAGAAAAGGTGTGAGATTTCAAGTGAGAAGGGTGCTTTGCCCACCTGGCGGGATTCTTTATCAGGAGGCATCACAGCTGCAGTTTGCAGGTGAGAAGGGGAAGGATGTGAGCCTGGGAAATTTGGATTGCCAGCTGGTCTTCTGCAGTGGATTTGTTCAGCAGCTGGAGAAGACATTTGAAATTAATTTCTATGCCATGAAAACAAACAAGCCACATGGCCACTCTGTATAAACTGATGTGGGACCTGCTTAGACATAGATTGCTGAGTGAGCAAAGCACGATTGAAAGCATGTGTACAGGGACTTCCCTAGTGGCATGGTGGTTAAGAATCCGCCTGCCAATGCAGGGGACACGGGTTCGATCCCTGGTCCAGGAAGATCCCACATGCCGCGGAGCGACTGAGCCCGTGCGCCACAACTACTGAGCCTGCGCTCTAGAGCCCGCGAGCCACAACTATGGAGCCCGCGAGCCACAACTACGGAGCCTGTGAGCCACAACTACCGAAGCCCGCATGCCCTAGAGCCCACGCACCGCAAATACTGAGCCCACGTGCCGCAACTACTGAAGCCCGTGCGCCTAGAGCCCGTGCTCCACAACAAGAGAAGCCACTGGAGTGAGAAGCCCATGCGCAGCCACGAAGACCCAACGTAGCCAAAAAAAATAAATAAAATTAAATTTTAAAAAAAGAGAGAAAGCATGTGTACATTATGCTATTTGATTAGATGAAAAACTCATATACCCATGGCAGGACACAGGCTGTAAGGGTGGTACCTCTGAGCAGGGGGCTGTGGGTCGGGAGTGAGAAAGAGACTCACACAGTTTGCCTTTTTATACAGCTTGATGATTTTTCTTATCACTTGCATGTATTACTTCTTCCAAAAAAAAGTAAAACCCTTAAACTCTGCCCTGTACAGCTTTTTCAAAGTTTGGAAGAACTGGGGAGTCATTCTAGTATGCCCCATGTCTGGGTGTGGTTTTGGAGGCTTGGTGGGGACTCTGGGGATGTCCCTGTCCCGCCCTTCACTTGGAGTCTGAGATCTCGGGGTTCCTTTTCTTAGGGCATTGGCTCTAGACCGCTCAGGTTCCTGCCCTCCCCACCCCCCCCCCCACCTGCCACCCAGTGTGTCCCTGGGCCACTCTCTTCCTCTTTCTGAGCCTCCATTTCTACACCCTCACACGGACTCATACCCTCTTTCACACGGGAGTGTGACGTGACAGGTATCTGTTAACACTCCCAAAGCAGGGCATGTGGTAGGTGCCCCACAAACACTTGTTCTCTGCCTTCTTGCCTCAGAATGTTTTTTTTTTTAAATAAATTTATTTATTTTATTTATTTATTTTATTTATTTTTGGCTGAGTTGGGTCTTTGTTGCTGCACATGGGCTTTCTCTAGTTGCAGTGAGCGGGGGCTACTCTTCGTTGTGGTGCGCAGGCTTCTCACTGCAATGGCTTCTCTTGTTGCGGAGCATGGGCTCTAGGCGTGCGGGCTTCAGTAGTTGTGGCGTGCGGGCTTAGTTGCTCCACAGCATGTGGGATCTTCCCAGACCAGGGCTCGAACCCGTGTCCCCTGCGTTGGCAGGCGGATTCTTAACCACTCTGCCACCAGGGGAGCCCAGAACGTATCTTTGACTGTATATTTTGCCATAGATAGATGATGATAATAATAATGATGGTGATGATGACAAATAACCTGGTTTCAGCATCAGTCAGGACGGCTCAGCCAACCAGGTACAGACTCTCAAGAATGTGGCCGAATCAGCAGGTGGTACTGGGAACTTTTCTTTGCGGGAAACTGAGGGTCAACCCACTGGCCAAATCACCTTCCCCAAATCACCACACCCTCCAAGGTCTCCCTGATGAAAATCCTAATAATGAGCTAATGCTTGAGCCATTATTACCTGCCAGGCGTTATTTCAAGTCCAGTTTCTGTGTTGTGGAAATTCTCAAGCAGCCCCATAAGGCAAGTGCTACTACTGGTGCCATTTTACAGATGCGGAAACTGAGGCAGAGAGAGGTTAAGTTAATTTACCCAGGGACACACAGCATGTGAGTAGTGGGACCACACTGTGTGAGCCATTGCCCACGACATGCCTCTATGATAAACCCAGATGAGGCACACTCAGCCCTTATTCTGTATTCTGGGGGCTGGCTCCCTGCCTTATACGAAACCTATTATTACCTCCTGTGTGCCCAGCCCCAGGCCAAGCACTGGAGCTGTGGAGTTTTTGCCTTCCAGGGTATCTATCACTCTAGTGAAAGGGAGAGCCACAGATAACATTTGGAAGGTGTTCAGATAGAGGCAGGGAACACAGAGGAAAGAGTGACCAGCTCAACCTCTGAGGGTTGGGGGAGCTTCTCACCAGAAGGGACATTTGAGTTGGGCCTCAACCTGCAAGGATGAGTAGGAGTTCACCAGGCAGAGAGGATGACCAAGGAGGAGGAGGGAAGATGGAGAAGGACATTCCAGACAGGAGCCATAGCATATTTGGGAAACAGCACGTGGCTCGAGGTCGCTGGGTGGTTAGATGTAGGGGGAGTATCTGGAGATGAGTTGAGGGCCAGCCCCTGGGGCACTCGTTATGTCCTGACCCAAGGAGCGAGTCCAGGGTCACAAAATCCAACCTCATCAAGGGCCAGGCAGGCGAGATAAATCCAAGTGATGTGGGCCGACCCTGGAGCTCCATTCTGCTCTCTCTGCATTTCAGACTTGTAGGACCCCAACTCTTCACTCCCACAGAGAGCTGTCCCTTCTTTTGAAGCACAGCACTGAGTATCCTCATGTTCTCGCCTCTGCTAGGGACATGGGCACAATGTTGATGGGACCACAGCAGGTGGTGATGGAGGGCAACCGACACTCTGCCTCAGCCTTGGAATCTGGGTGGCAGGAGGGGATAGTGGGGCCTGTAACAAACTGGTGAGCTCAGAGTCCCTGTGGGAACAAGGGCTTGAGTGTTCTGGAGCAGCCAGAAATCTGGACTTTTATGTGAAATCTCTGGATTGTTCAATGTCAACTCCAAATTTTAAAATATGCATCAGTCGAGCCAAACAGAACACATCTGTGGGCCACCGATTTGCAGCCCTTATTTTCTGACTGACTTCTGCATGAGAATGCTGTTATGGAGGGAAGGCGGGCTGGCCCCTTGGAGGATCTGCCTATTTGGGGGCATGGGGGTGGGGTGGGGAGGTCCACACGGGAGGGTCAGATCAGTTCCAAAGGTGGTCTACCTTTCTGACAGTGGGGCTGCTTCACATTGAGGCCAAGAGTAAGAAGGGGCTTTGGGGAGGGTCTGTGGGCCTCTGTCCCCCTCCCTGTAAGCAACTTTTCTCTGAGGGCAGGGTCGGGGGGCTGGCTTCCCTCCATCAGTGCCCACCACCCTTAACTGGGTGTCTGTGTTGTTTCTTCCAGTCTCTATCTGCTGCTGCCTCTTCATCCTCTTCCTCTTCCTCTCGGAGCTCACCGGATTCATAACGACAGAAATGTAAGTTACATCGCCCACTGGTGAGGCATTCCAGAGCTTCTGGGGACCCCAGGTGAGAAGAGAGAGGGGCTTCTCGGAGAGAAACCTCCGAACCTTCTACCTCCTGTTTCCAAGCCTGTGGCATCAGTCACTCCTCTGTTTCTTAAAAGGTTTTTAAAGCCAGAGCGAAAACCAACATTGCTTTGTTAAAGCTGAAGAGAAAACTTTGGTTCCCTTCTGGGGTCAGGGAGGCACCTCCCGGGTCCGCAGATGAACAGAAATCATTTGCTCATGTTTGCCGTCCCTGTGTTTGGCCAGTGGGCTTTTTTCCCTCTGAGTCATCACAGGGTCGTTTGATGTTAAAGCTGGAAGAAGTCAGAGAAAAATGGGGGCAGCTTTCTACCCGAGGCGGTGGAGGGGGCGGGGTTCTGACATCGGAGCCTGGCCCCCTCAACCAAGCCCCCTTCCCTGTTCTAGGCCCACACTGGGTGAGGAGTCAGCATGGGCTTCCTGGCAGCGGGTTGACGCACTGTGAATCCATCCCCAGTTCCTAGAATCATCTGTAGTTCAGATAACCAAGTAAATGCTCTGGGGCCTGTGTAACACCGAATGCCATTGGAATTATTCAGTCACAGCCTCATCAGATGCCCCTCTGAGATGAATTAGACCCAGAAGCTTCCTGCCTTCACCTCTGGCTTCCAAGCCTCTGCATTTCCATGTTTATAACCCAGAAAGTCATCACGGGGCTGGGCTCTGGCCACCCACTCCCCTGTCCAACACTGGAATTTTCTTTTTCACTCATGGAATTTCTTGGTTTCCTGTCAGCCACAAGACAATAGGAAACTGAAAACATAGCTGCTCAGCCCAAGATGGTCCTTGTTGCTCTGTAACCATTACCGCCTTAATCCTCAAACAGCCCTGGGAGGTAGTTGTCCCCTCTTTATAGATGAGGAAACTGAGGCTCAGAGAGGTGAGGGGACTTGTCCACTGTCTTGCCCCCCGCCCCCTCCCCCACCCCAACTCGTTTCTGAATATAGCTTCCCGCCCTCTTCTGATGTGGGAGAGTTTGTCTTCCGTCTCTCTCTGATCCTGTTTTTAACTCTGATGGCACCAAAGCCCCAGGAGCCTCATGGAGTGTTGGAAAGAGCACTGGACAAGGCCTTGGGAGATCCAGGGCCAGGTCCTTGCTCAGTTACCACCTGCTCTGTGACAGGTGGCAAGTTGCCAAACCTCTCTGGGTCCCAGTATTTCTGGCCAAACAAGGGAGGGTACATCAGAGGCAAGGCTTCCTTCCAGGTCTGGGGAAGCTTGTCTGCTTCCCAAGACATAACTCCTTGACCAGGCAGGGGTCAGACAAGGAGCTTTGTTCCCCCTGGACTCTGTCCCAGTCAAGTGTGCACCTTTGGGCCACTGGATATTTCACGGGTCATCCCATCATGATTTGGAGGTGGAAGCAGGGAGAGCAGCCAGAAATTGAGACCTGCTGGCATTATGAAGGACCTACTGTGTGCCAGGCACCTGCTGGTCTCTCCAGGTCACACCCCATTCCCTGGGAGGGGGGCTTCTGTGCAGGCCTCTCATGTTCTGAGCCAGGTGAGAAGCGGTACCCAGGTGACAGCAACAAGGAGGGAGCCCTGACCGTATCCCAGGTGCCAGGTGCAAGGCTTTACCTATTCCAGGCAGGGACACTAGCAAGTGCAAAGGCCCTGAGGCAGGGATTACCTGGTGTATGTGAAGACAGAGAGCTGGTGTGGCTAGAGCAAAGTGAGCAAGCAGCGAGAGTAGAATACGGAGCAGGTGGACCCGAGTCAGGCCAGGCTCTGTACACTGCCATGGATTAATGGTGCTCATCCTTGGTCCTGAGCCCTCAGAAGTCAGGCATCAGGTCTGTCCGATTTACTACCGTGTGACTCCATGCTCACAGAAGCCAAAAATGCAGGCGGTGGACACAGATGGTCCACAAGCAAACACAACGGAATGTATCAATTAGTGATAAGGGCTCTGAAGAAAAAACAAAGCAGGGTAGGAGATAGAGAAGGTATGGGATATTTTGTGAGGCTTTAACAAGATTATTGACCTTGAAAGGTGCTTAACATAGTGCCTGATATACTTTAAGATCCATATCCCTTCAGGCATTTATTCATTTCATATTTCTTCCCTGTCTAACAGGAAAAAGGTTGTAAGGCCACTCAGCACCTGTCATGTGATGAGTACTCTGTGAGTGTTAATTTTTTTGTCTCCCCGCCTTGAGTTAAGAAGGGGCCTCCCTCACCTCCAGCTGACATTCTGAGAGGCAATTCATTCAGCCGATCGTCAGCTTAGCCCATAATGAGGCAGAGTGCCTTGGCAACACCCCAACAGGTAAATTTGGACGTCAGAGCTGGTGACTGCAGCAGCAGGAGCCCCGCTGCTGCGTGCAGGGCACTTGAGCAAGCCCGGACAGCCCACTCCATTTACCAGGGCAGGACTCACTTCTTTCTCAAGAGCACAGTGTGTTCCCACTGCTCTGTCCCCTTTCCCTCTCCAGGACTTCCTCTTCCCGGCTCCTGGGGGCATTCTGAACATGCTGGTCCCACCACATCCCCGGGGAGGAAGAAAGATGAGGGGAATCAAAACACGAGGGGCCGTTCATTCAGTGTTTGCCTTGTGTCTGGCCCTGGGCTAATAAGCACTTCCCCACCGGCAGTGAGAGGGCTGGGGAGAGGCAGAGCAGTGAGGGTGAGAAGAGAGACCTGTCCGGGCCAGAGGCTCCATCCATGATGATGCGGTGACCCTAATGCCTCCTTTCTCTCTGCGGCCTTGTGACCAAGGTGCAAGAATTGCCCAAAGGGAGTCCTCGCGGGCGAGGGCTCCACAGGAAAATCCAGAGGACAGAGGATTGCACCTTGGGGTCCTTCCTCTATCAGAAGCTTCTCCGACCCCCGGGAAGCCCTGCTGATCTGGGAAGGACCGCAGGTCACACTTCTTTTCCTTTTCTGGGTGGCTGGCCCTCCCTGGCAGTTTTGTGACCACAGTGGGTTGGCCTCCCCACCCCCGCCATGAGATTGTAACCCAAGGAAATGAGGTCACCTCTGGTTGGATCAACATTGCTCTAACGCTGGCCTGTGGTTATCAGTGACATAAGAGGCTATTCTGGCCCGGCCCGGCGGGGAGGGGAAACCTGTTCGGGTGATTGGACTTCAACCTGGACATTAATCATCCTTGGGAAAGTGGCCCCCCCAGGGTGCTCTGAGGCTCTGTGTCTGTAGGGGAGCGGCGTCTGGCTCCTCAGAGAACGTGGCCACAGAACATTCCAGCCTGTGACTGCCCAGGCTCCGGCTGCTCTTAATTATCAACCTGATGAGGATTTATAACAAGAAAACGTAGTAACTGGAACTCTCCATTGATCATTTATAGCTTAATACAACTCAGACTTTTCAGTTGTGATTTATAATAGGCAACCACATGCCAGCCACCTAAGCTAGCACTTTACAATGCTCATCTTATTTAAAGGTCACAAAACCCCTTGAGCCAAGTACTACTGTTGACATTAGTCTCACTTTATAGCTGGGGAAACTGAGGCACCAGGAAGCTAAAACCACAGTGCAGTTGGTAAGTGGTTAGCGCGAGAGTCAAACCCAGGCCTGGGGCTTCCCTGGCGGTCCAGTGGTTAGGACTCTGCACTTCCACTGCATGGGGCACAGGTTCGATCCCTGGTCAGGGAACTAAGATCCCACATGCTGTGTGGAGTGGCCAGGAGGGAAAAAAAAAAAAAAAAAACACCCAGGCCTGTCTGATGCTAAAGCATAGAATTGGTACCCAGATCCCCATATCCCGTCCTTTTCTGCCCAGAGCATTTTGGAGCCCCACGGACATGGCAGCTGCTGCTTTTTGGTCAGAATAGTTCACTGGGAGACTTGGATGCGCCCTTCTCGGGGGAGGTGGCCTCACAGGCAGGAAGCCATTGCCCACCGAGTTGGAACTTGGACGTTACCTTGAACTGTGTCCTCACACGCTCTAGTAGCAGGCCCAGAGTGGGTAGGCCAGTAACTTAGCCAGGAGGAGGAGCTCGACGGCTCCCTAGGAGCCCAGCTTACCCTCTCTGAGGCCTGGATTGTGAGCCAGGGCCGGGTAGAGAGCCATGGTCATCACGTGGAGGAGCAATGGGAGGCCTGAAGGCTTCTGAGCATAGAGTGATGGGATGGGGTTCGTGCCTCGGAAAGATCACCTCTTGCAAAGATGGGTTTGGGGCGGGGTGACCCTGGAGGCCAAGGCCTGGTGAGGGGGCTGGGCGATGACCCAAGGCAGAGGGGCTGAGGGTCCCAGGGTGATGGCTTTGGAGAAAGGGGGGGGGCAGGACTAGGTGGCTGTAAAGAGATGCTTTGGGGACATCTGCCTGGTAGGTAATAGGTACACTTACTTACACCTGGAACGGTCTAGATTTAAAACTCAAGGTCCCGGAGAGCTTGCTTGCATAACCTCATCCCTGCCCTCCCACTCCCACCCCAAGCCCTTTACTGCGAGCCTCACTGCTGGGTAAGTTTCCATTAGATCAAATTATTAAGCATGGAGGTCAGCGACTTTGGGCAGGAATCCGAAGTATTCAAGTGCTCTTCTAAAAGCAAATAAAATTGTTTTCTGTAGATGTCATTGGACTCACGCCTCAGCCTAGAATTTCAAGGCCCTCCGTTACATTCCACCTACTCTCCCCCCACCCAAACCTCCCTGGTCCCTTTCTTCCTCTCTCCCTACATGGCCACTGCTTACTGACCCCCATGCAGTCTGACGCAGTGTGGCGTCCCCCACCTGGAATGTGCCCCACCCCCCAAACAGAGGTTGTAAGCACGAGCTCTCTGCTACCGCTCAGGGAGCCCTCGTCCGGGGCAGGGCTGCGGGTGGGAAGGAGGCAGATGCTGCAGCTCCTGAGGTGTGGTGGGTAGAGATGACAGAGGGAGGCTTGAGGGACACAAAGGGAGTGGAGCCCTTAGCACCTCTCCTGTCCTGTAGGTACTTGGGCCATGGGTGGGGTAGGGTGGGCATCTGCAGATTATCAGAAAGATGGTGGCCCCTGCATCACAGGTCTGCTTGGGGACCACCTGCCTCTCGGTCTTTCATTGATCCTGCCCCACCCAGTGGAATGTGGTGGAAAAAACATGGCTCTGGGCATCAGTGGCTCCAGTGTCCAATCCTGCCTCTGCCTCTTCCTCTTCCTGGCTGTGTGATCTTAGTCAATCTTTTCTCTACCTTCCTCTGAGCCCAGTTTCATCCTTGTGAAAAGAGAACAGTAACTCCTATTAAACGCTGGCTTGCTGTTTAAATGAGATAGTACTGATATATGTGAAAGGCCCCAGCATAGTGCCTGGCTCCAGCTGGGTGCTCAGAACCGGGACATCTTGGATTAGTTCTAAGCAAGGCAAGCTTTTGCGTGGGCCTTAGAATATACCAGGGGCCTTGCACACATGTTTAATCCTCACCACAGTGCTGTGAGGTAGATCCTGTCTCTGTGCCTGTGATTATCAACTCAGTAAACATTGTGATGTTCATAATAACAATAAAAGTAGTGAGCATTCATTGGGCACATGCTCTTTTCTAAGATTATGTCTATGGTTGTCCCTATTTCACATCTGGGGAAATTGAGGCTGGTGAAGAAGGCAAAGCCCCTTGTAGAAGGTCAGCCAGCCGGTGGGTAGCAGAGCTAGGATTTGAACCCTGAGAGAGCATGGAAATCCAACACGCCGCCTTATTCTTTTTACCCAGAGGGGCCTGTGCTCTGTGCTAGGCCCTCAGACACAAATGATAACGTGCACACCCCTGGCCCCGGGACAGCCTGCAGCTTTACTGCCAAGTCCTCACACAGCCCTGTGAAGTAGCGAGAACCATTAGCCCTCTTTTTCTCCTTTTCTTCCTCCCCCCTTTCCTTTTTTCCTTTCCTTCTTTCTCGTGAGGTATGTGTATGATGTACAAACGGCAAAGTGCACGAATGTTAAAGGTGAAGCTTGGTGAATGCTTGCCTGTGTTCACACCCGTGTCACCATCGCCCCGTCAAGACAACACGTCTCCACCTCCTGGGAGGTTTCCTGGAGCCCCCTCCCAAGTCAGGAACCACCACCACCACTGTTCTGACTTTTATTACCATAGATTGATCTTTCCTATCTTCAGACTTAATAGAAAGCTTTCCCAGTTTTACAGTTGGGGAAACCGAGGCTCAGAGAGGCGAAGCAACTAGTCCCAGGTCCCCCAGCTTCCAAGTGGCAGAGCCAAGAGGTGAGCCCACATCTGTCTGCCACTGCCCCACGGGTTCTCATCACCCATGCTGGTGACAGGAGGAGTCAGGCCCACAAGAGCCCCCAAACAGCAGTGGTGAATCCACAGAAAGCATTGATTTTCCCTCCAGGTGGGCTGATTTCTAACCTCTGTTTGCCTTTTAAAATCAGTTCAGCCAATAACGTTAACTAGCCTTGGCAGGCTCCCGCGAGTGGTGCTGAGGGCAGGCCTGCAGCGCTGGCATGGGGTGGCAGGAGGCCAGGGGCCCTGGAACATTTTCCTTGGACGTGGAAGGCAGCTGTATTGACCTCATGGGGCGGGCGGCACAGGTGATTGAACCGTGTTTATCCTGCAGCCCGGAGCCCGTCCAGAAGGTGCCTGGGAGCAGCCAGTCCTGGCCTTACGTAACCAGACTGGCCCCAAGCTCTGCAGGCCAGTGAGTTTTCCATCTCCTCCGCAGCACTTCGGCCCCTTTCTCTGGGGCGGCACTTCAGCCCCTGGGAGCCCGGGTTCCGTGGGCTGGGAGAGGCCTCCTGGGGCCTCGAGGGTGAGCTCACCTTGGTGCCACACCTGGGATTCACCTCACTCTGTGTTGAGGTCACCTCCAGAGGATTGCCAGGGGATGACATCATCCCACAATCCCTCAGTGACGTGCAGGGGCCCAGCCTCCCAGGTAGGAAAGGTGAGTAGCTTCAAGGAAGAGTCTCACTCAGCTGGGAAGGGAAACTGGGGGCTCTCTCTCCGTGATGTTCTGTTAATCACCCAGTGATCTCATTACTCAGCAACCCTACAGAGCTGCGAATTAAGGCAGGGGTAGAAATTGGGCACTGAAGGCTTAAGAAAGAGCATTTGGCTGTGAAGAAGTTGATTTTCCTCCAGCATAACCTCCTGTGGTCCCCATCGCTCCTCTGCCACTGGCTCATTTGTTCTTCCTGATCTCTGACGTGGGCCAATGCTATGAGCCTGCCAAGCCCAGGCCCCTGTCTCTTCTCTCACACCCTGTGGCCTCAGAGGGCAAGGGCCCCGCTCAATTTCTCCTTTGACCCTGGATGCTGAGAACGAGAGGGAGGGGAGGCAGCGTGAGCCCTGGAGAGCCTGGTGGAAGGCAGACCTGAGTTGGGGTTCCATCTTGGCCAGCTCTTGCTGTGTGACCTTGGGGATGGGACTCACCTTCTCTGAGCCTCAGTTTCCTGGATCTAAAATGGGGATCAGTGGAATTCCCTGGTGGTCCAGTGGTTAGGACTCCATGCTTCCAGTGCAGGGGGCACGGGTTTGATCCCTGGTCAGGGAACTAAGATCCCGCATGCCGCGTGGCACAGCCAAGATAAATAAATAAATAAAATAGGGATCAGGACATTTCACAGGAGCAGAAGGGATAAGATGAATGCATATAGGCCTGATTGGGGCCTTTCCTGGCTTAATGGCCTGGAGGCCCAGCGATCTGAAGGCTAAGCCGAGTCTGTTGCTCTCTTGTCTCTGGAAACATCCTTGTGACCCCACGAGGAAACAAGCTCCAGGTATCTTTTTTTTTTTTTTTTAAACATAATGGTGTATTTTTAAATTTATTTATTTATTTGTTTATTTATGGCTGTGTTGGGTCTTCGTTCCTCTGCGAGGGCTTTCTCTAGTTGCGGCAAGCGGGGGCCACTCTTCATCGCGGTGCGCGGGCCTCTCACTGTCGCGGCCTCTCCCGTTGCGGAGCACAGGCTCCAGACACGCAGGCTCAGTAGTTGTGGCGCACGGGCCCAGTTGCTCCGCGGCATGTGGGATCCTCCCAGACCAGGGCTCGAACCCATGTCCCCTGCACTGGCAGGCAGACTCTCAACCACTGCGCCACCAGGGAAGCCCCAGGTATCTTTTTGAGCCTACCTTTTCTTGTTAATTGAGCATCAGCTGTATCACACTAGGAGCCAGGGGCACAAAGACAGGATCTTAGTAAAAATGAAGTGCCCTTGCCCTGGCCTGACTCATTCTTTCCCAAAGAAGTGGCCATTTACAAGGCTCTCTTAGAGACCAGTTGTTTAGAGCTGACAGTCCTTTATTTTACAGCCTGTGGACAGGACCCACGGGGCCTGATTCATGTTTAAAATAACCACAGCCCGGCCACCTCAAGCACTGCCCCGTAGCTGCCCATTAGGCTGGCCTTGAGAATCGGTGCCCTCTCCCCGTGGGGAGTTTACCTGGGAATCAGAAGTGAGCTTCAGCCACAGCCATCTGGTGTCCACTCAGCGGCTCCTCGGCGACCTTGAGCTCGGCACGGCCGTATGGAACTCGGTACCTTTCCCTCCCCAATGATCCTGCTCCTCTTCCAGAGGCCCCCAGCCCAGTGAATGGTTCCAGAAAGAAACGTGGCCGTCTACTTGCATGCCTCCCTCGACCCGCCCCTGTGCCCTGTCCGTCAGCGAGTCCTGGCTGCTCCGTACACCATACCTGCATCCCTCCCTCCTCTCCATCCCCACCACTCTGGGTCCAGACCACCATCTCTGACCTGTACCACTGCAGCAGCTTCCCAGGTCTCCCTAGTGCACAGGGCCCTCTGGTTGGTCCTAAGCCTCCAGAGGGATCCTATCAAAGTGCCAGCCTCACCATGCTGCTGTGCTTAGGATCCAGTCTGATGGCCTCTGGCCCACCTAACCTGGCCCCCACCCCTTCTCCGACTGCATCGCACCCACTTCCCTTGGCTCTGTGCTGCAGCCATGGTGACCTTGGTCCAGTTACCCCAACGACCCATGCCCTTCCCGCTTCCAGACCTCTGCAGTGCTGTCCCGACGACTCTCCCTCCCTCTTTGCCAGGACAGCCTACTCATCCTTCAGACCTCAACTCCCGTCAGAGGCGGCTTCCCAGCCCACTCTCCCCAGGGGTCCATCACCCCGTGAGTCCCTCCCACGGCACCCCACAGCTTTCCATCAAAGTTGGGATAAGGTGTTTGTTTAGGAGCTGAGTGGTCTCTCTAAGCTCAATGAAGGCAGAGACCGTGTCTGTCTGGTTCCTCGCTGTCTGTAGCGCCTGACAGGTAGTAAGTGCTCAAAAAGTATTTGTTGAATACTTAGCATGTTGCTAACAGATCCCAGTGCGGTGCCATTGTCCCCAACAGCAAGGTGGCCTAGCTGCCCGTGGAGCCACCTGCCCACATCGTGCCTCCCCCGCCCCACCTAGATGCCCACGTCCCTGTCCCTGAGAGCTGCAGGTATGTTACCTTACATGGTAAAGGGAACTTTACAAATGTGATTATGTCAAGGGTCTTGAGATGGGGGATGATCCTGGGTTATCCAGGTGGGCAGGATGGAATCACAGGAGTCCTTACAGGAGGGAGTTAGGAGGTCAGAGAGGAGAGAAGATGCCCTGCGGCTGGCTTGGAAGATGGAGGAAGGGGCTATGAGCCGAGGCCTCTAGACGCTGAAAAGGGCAAGAAAACTGATTCTCCCCAGGAGTACAGCCCTGCAGACCCATCTCAGACTTCGGACCTCCAGAAGTATAAGAGAATAAATGTGTATTGTCTTAAGCCATTAACTTTGTGATAATTCATTCCAGCAGCCACAGGAAAGTAATACATGTATTCGTCTAGCTGTGTCTAGAGCTTTGTGAGAGCCTGGGTGAGGATGAGTACCCAGAGAATCCTCGACTTCACAGCCGGCTGGGGGGTTGGGAGGGTGGGGGATTGAGTGGGGGGAGCTCAAGAGAGGAGGGAGTCAGGAACCGTGGGCCTGTTGGTACCTGGTCCTGATCCCTAGAACGGTCTCAATTCTCATGTAAGTGTTCAGAACACGCCATTAACAGTGGGTGGTGGTATCCCCATTTAACAGAAGGGTTCACAGAGGTGAAGTTATCTGCCTGAGTTCCATAGAAAAGTGGCAGAGTCACGATTGGAAAATGAATCCGTCTGACTCCGTGCTCTTGCCGCCGTCCCGTCCAGTCCTTCTGCCCTCCTTCTAAGGGGTAAGGCCCGCATTTGGAGAGCGCCACGGAGATGGGAGCCCTGCTCCCCCTGTGCTTGAGCAGGTCCAGGCTTCCCCCAGATGGAAGTCTGGGTTGTCTGAGCAGTGGTCACCAAGTGAAGTGTCCCTGGCTGTCCCCTGCAGCCGGGATGGGTGTCCCCATCTCAACAAGGCTTCTGTACTTGTCTCCTTCAGTGTGAACGAGTTGTACGTCGATGACCCGGACAAGGACAGCGGGGGCAAAATTGACGTCAGCCTGAACATCAGTCTACCCAATTTGCACTGTGAATGTGAGTATTCCCAGCAGCTCTCTGCTCCGGCAAGACACTTCCTCTAGACAGTGCTGTGTGTGCAGAAATGGCGAGACAACCAGGACAAGTTAAGTGGATGGCAAGCTGCAAACAACGGGCAGCAGGAAACTCTCCCCACTTTTGTGGGGCAGGACGTAATCAAATGTGCACGCACTTGGATGTTTTTTTGGAATAAAAAAACACAAGACACTGCCAACGGTTTACCTCTGGAGAGTAGCCATGTTGGCGGGGGCGGGGACGGGCAGTGTCTCTGAGATCAAGCTCCCAAGAAGTAAAACCTAGATTTTCTGCAAGTGGTTTATTGAGAGAGCGCTCCCAGGAGGAACCTGTAAGGGCATGAGGGTGGTGAGAAGACAGACAGAGGTGTGTGTTCAGCTGACGTCTAATTGCGGCCTGATCCCACGGGGAGCCATGGCGTGTGAATGACGTCGTAGTCTGTCTCGCCTGGTAGCAAGGGGGCTGGGCTGTTAGTATCCATACCCTCGGCTGATGGGTACAGGGTGGTGTGTGGGGATGGGTGGGGGCCGTGGAACCTCCCAAGCATCCCAAGGCAAGGGGACCTCCAACCAGCCAAGAGCGGTCACCAGGAGAAGGATGCAGCTCTGAGCTGTTAGCAGCCGTGGCAAACATCCTTTTTGACTTCACACTCCATTGTGTGTCTGTGTGTTTTGTTTTGTTTTACTTTATGTGTTTCAACCAGGAGAATGAATTACCTGTGTAAAACAGAACCCACTGGGAGTCTGGTTTGGAGTCAGATTCTGGCTCCTTTGTTTACTAAAACTGTGTGACCCTGGCTAAGGTGACCCCTCTGAGCCTCAGTTTCCTCAACTGTGAAATGGGCGTAGTGCCATCTCTTGCTTGAGGTTGTTGGGAGGATCTAATGAGCTGGTTCCTAGATTTGTTAATGAGTAGACTGGGTTTCCAGCTGTCCCTCTGCCCCAGCCTGGCACGGACCCCATGCAGACCCTTCTCCTCCTTCTACTCCCTTCCTTCCTCCTGAAAGGCAGAACATTGGGCGGGTCTGTGGCACAGATGGGGAGAGATTCAGCTCTGTTATTGCTTTTGGTGAGAATTACATCACAGTTTTGAATGCGCCATGGGCCCCGAGCCAGGGAACCTGTTGAAATGGGTTGGTTTTATTTTTATTTTTTCTCTTTCTCTCAGAGAAATAATTTGTCTGGCAGCTTCTCATTCAGGAGTTGGTTGTGTCTCTGGAGCAAGGAAATTCTGAGGCCAGAGGACTGGGACCCGGGGGGCAGGGGCAGGAAAGGATGTGGTTCCAGGCTCGGTCCCAGCTCCAGGCGGTGGCCCAGGAGGGGTGGGCGACCTGAAGCTGCCGGCTGTGCTAATCCACCGGGCCCTGCCCACCCCAGCGGCTCCCACTAGAGCCCCGCACTTTGGCTTTTCTTTCAAAGAACTTCAAATTTTTATTATAGGAAAAAGAAAACGCATGCTCACTATTATACCTTTGGAAAATCCAGAGCAGCAGAGAGAGAAGTCGCCCATAATTCCACCCCCGCTGACAACATCAGTTGACATTTGATGCCGTTCCATCCCGCTGGCCTTCCGTTCCCTGCATTTCTAAACATGGCTGAGATCATGCTGCCTGTGCAATCTCATATCCTGCTTTTAAAAATAATCTTTTTCTGGTAAACAACTAATACAGGGATACATTGTTTTATTTTTAAAAAAGATACATGTTCAAAATACAGAAATATATAAAGAAAAAAGTAAAAGAAGTACGTGCTTCCCACATGCCGACCACCGCAGAGGAAGCCCCTGTTAGCAGTTGGGACCCCTTCACTCACCCCTGTGTATCTCTGTCTGTCTGTCTGTCTGCAAACATATGTCATGTTTGGTGTGTTTTTTTTTTTTTTTTTTTCTTTTTACGTAATTGGGACCCAACTACAGGGAACCTTTCTGGGATTTCTTGTTTTTTCCATTTATATCATGGAGCTGTTCTTATATTACTCATAATATTAGTAAAATAATAACCACAGCTGCCATTTATTCAGCTCTTACTCGGGGGCAGACCCTGTCCTGAATCCTTTGGCTGTGTTTGTGCCTTAAGATGAGAGGTGTTCTAGCAGAGTGGCCAAAGGGTGTGGGCTCTGGATCCAGACTCTATGGGTTTCAACCCAGGCGCCATTGTTTCTTAGCTGTGAGATCTCAGGCAAGTTACTTAACCTCTCTGTGCGTCAGCGTCCCCCAGTATAGGATGGGTCTGATAATATTATCTTCCCCACAGGGATGTTCAGATGGTGCCTTCTTATGGAAAAGGCACTTGCAAGAGTGTCTAGCCCATAGTAAGTTCTGTTTTAATTTTTTTCATCCTCGCAAGCCTAGGATAGAACAAGCAACTGAGGCACAAAAAGGTTAGGTGACTTGCTCGAGGTGCCACAGCGTAGGGGCAGAGCCAGGAACCACAGGATAGGACAGACAGGACAGCCCAGACAGCCCCAGAGCTCACACTGCCCCTCCCCACATATGGGTTTGGCTCATTCCTTGTACCCACTGCACAGCATTCCGGAGGGGGCTGTGCCATTGACCAGTGCCCCGTTGACAGGCAGTTGGGTTGCTTCCAGTCGTCACACTTTCAAATAAGGTTGCTCAGAGCCTCGTGCACACGTCTGGACGCGTGTGCGTCTGGAGGACGGGCTCCCCGTGGGTGGAACTGCTGAGTCAAACGGGGACCTGCTTGCATTTCTTTTAATCCGAACATTACGACATCAGCATTTCCCACGTATGACAGACCCGGAAGCATCATTTTTAGCGGCGCATCGCACTCCCTTGTATGGATGGGCCCTCGCATACTTCCATGCCCATTGAGGAATACTGGGTTCTTCCCATTTTTCCCTTTTACAGTCAGCTCACTGAAAATTGCTTCCAGCTGCTCTTTCTCTGTATCGCAACCTGCTTTCTAGCGCTCCGATCAGGGAAATCTCTGCATTTCCATAGTTTCCAGGGATCCTCGCTTGCCTCTTGGACCATCTCAGGGAATACAGTTGGCTTGGGCCTGCCCATTTTGCAGATTAGGAAGCTGAGTCACAGTAGGTGATGGAGAGTCACATTGGAGTCAGGACCAGGACGCCAGACCCCTTAGTGCACTGAGGAACCCAGAAAAGTGCCCACACTCCTGGAGGGCAGGGCCTGGAGGAGCGGGCACTGGGTAAAGGAAGATGTGAATGAATGACTGCCTGAGCCTGAATGACGCCCAGGGAACCCAGAGACTGTCTGAGATGTAGTAAGTGCTGACATTTATTATGTACTTGCCACCTACTGAGCATCAGGCCCCGTTCTAAGCCTTTTCGACACATATTACTTATCTGATCCTGGTGATTCTCCAAGGAAGCTTTAATTGTTATCCCCGCCCACTCCTCACTCCCTCCCCCCACCCCCGCCATTTACAGAGAAGGAAACCAAGGCATCGAGAGGTTAAGTGCCTCAGCCAAGGTTGCAAGCTGGTAAAAGGCAGGGCCGGGATTCAGACCACGTCCTAAGCCTGACCCTCTGCTGCCTCCCTGCAGAGCCTCATGGCCAGCAGGCTCTGCACCCCTGCAGCCTGCAGTCCTCCATCCCTGGCCCACTCAGCTACTGCCTTCCCTGACTCTTTCCAGCCGGCAGTGGCAGTGGCAGGGGACAGGAATGCTCGCTCGCTCTCGGTCCAGCCATCACTTTCTCCTCCTCCTCTGCTGGCTGACCCCTTTCTCTGTGGCTCTGGACCCTAGACTGTGAGCTCCTGGATGGCCGGGGGCCCTGCCTGTCCATGAAGTGGATGAATGAGGGGTCCCGAGAGGAGGGGACTGGTCCCGTTTTTCTGGATGTTTGTGACTCTTCTCTCCTTGCCTCCTGCAGTGGTCGGGCTCGACATCCAGGATGAGATGGGCAGGCACGAAGTGGGGCACATTGACAACTCGATGAGGATCCCGCTGAACAATGGGGTGGGCTGCCGCTTCGAGGGGCAGTTCAGCATCAACAAGGTACAGAGACCCTGCCTGGTCCCCTCTCACCTTGCTCCCCATCCCCGTGGTCCCCTTCCTCCCTGGAAACTGGATGGTGGAGCTGTGTGCCCACTTGCCCTCCCCCGTGTCCAGAGCCCTGGCAAGCTGAGGGCCAGCATCCAGGCACCTGGCAGTTCCTGCTGAGAATCTGGGGCGGGGGTGGGTTTGGAGCCCCAGCTGTCTGGTTCAGGAAGGAGCTACTTCTCTCCCCAACGCAGAAGGAGTGGGTGGTGAGAAGACGGTAGAATTGGCAGCCCTGAGCCCGAGTGTGCGTCCTAGCCCTACCCCGTCTTGGCCAAGCAATGCCCTCCAGGTCACTAGACCTGTCTTAACCTCAGTTTTCACACCTTTAGGCTGAGGATGTGATGATATAATAATATGGTACCTTCTACTTTACAAAGTGTATGTGATGATTAAATGAGCACACATTCATTCATTCAGAACACTTTTATGGAACACCTGCTGTGTTCCAGGGTGGGTTACTGGCTCTGGGCAATGCCTGGACTAGGTGGGCAGCGTTCTTGCGCTGGCGGGGCTTCCGTTCTAGTGGAGCGAGGCAGACAGTGTGCAAACTGGAAAGCATTTCAGTGGGTGGTAAGTGCTGTGATGAGGAATGAAGCAGGGGAGGAGTGAGAGTGGATAGGTTTGAAAGTACCTGGTCAGCTCCAAAGGACCATTCAGGTATTGCTGTTGTTTTGTCGCTAGAACCAGGAACTTCAGATTCTAAGTTAAAGGTGTGAGCGCGGTGCATTTGGGAGAGCTGGGGAATCCCGGCAGCAGCCAGAACTCTTCTCGGCTCTTTTTTCTATAAGATTTATTTATTTATTTGGTTGTGCCGGGTCTTAATTGCAGCGCACGGCATCTTCATTGCTGCACACAGGATCTTTGTTGTGGCATGTGGGATCTTTAGTTGCTGCACGCGGGCTCTTAGTTGTGGCATGCGGGATCCAGTTCCCTGACCAGGGATCGAACCCAGGCCCCCTGCATTGGAAGCACGGAGTCTTAACCACTGGACCAACAGGGAAGTCCCTTCTCGGCTCTTTTTATGTGTTATCACAGTGGAGCCTCTCAACAGCCTGTGAGGTGGCACCATTTTACAGATGAGGAACCTGAGACCCAGAGAGGTTAAGTATCTCGGCCAAGGTTGCACAGCTATCCCCATGTCCCACAACTCCCCTTCCCAATCCCAGCCAGGCTGAGCCGCTGGCTTCTGCCTGCCCTCCTGTAGCCTCTGCTCAGATGCCCTTCCTCTAATCCCTGCCATCTCATTGAGAGGTTGCAAACTCACTGGCCACACACAACCCAAAAACCAGTTACATTTGCCCCATACAGTATTCAGATCCATCAGAGTCAATATCAAAAGACCGGGAGTCCAGATTTCTAGCTTTTAAAAGTCAGAGGCTCTAGCCGCACTGGACCCGAGTTTCACTGGAAACAACAATCTGGAGCTAATGACCCCGTTAGACAGTATGCCCTCCTTCCTGCAGTCCCCGCTGGATGGCTGTGAGCCTTGGCCCAGATGCCTGGGACACCTGGACCTGTCTCTCTGTCTCCATGTGGTCTCTCCATGTGGTTTTCTTCCATGACAGCTCAGGGCTCCTTAAGAGCTAAAGCAGACACTATCACTTCTGCCAAACTTTATGGCTTAACAGGAATCAGGTGCCTGCCCAGGTTCCATGGGGGAGGGGGGGACCAGCCAAGGGTGCGGGTGCTGGGAGGTGTGGTTCGTGGGGACTCTCTTTGCTGATTAGCTACCACACAGGGTCTTCGCTGTGCCCCGTGATTAGGATTTATGGTGCTTGTGATGGTAGCCATTTGAAGGTTTTAAGCAGGGAAGCAATGCAGTCGGATTTATGCTTTATAACCTCACTATCAATACAGTAGCCACCAGCTCCGTTTAAGTTGATTAAAATTAAGTAAAATTCAGGCCCCCAGTCTCACTAGCCACACTGCAGGCACTCCGTGGCCACATGTGGCTAGTGGCTGCCGTGTTAGCACAGATAAGAAACATTTCCATCATCAGGGAGAGTTCTCCTGGACAGCAAACCTTTAGAAAGATCACTGTGTCATCTGTTTGGGGAGAGACTGGACAGGACCAAGAGCAGAGGTCACAGACAGTGCTTGTGGCAGTGGCATTGGAGAGAAGGGTGCAGATTAGGGAGGTGGAGTCAACAAGACTTACTGATCAATTGGTTGTGGGTGGTGAGGACAAGAGTGGAATCAGAGAAACCTCTTAGGTTTTTGTCTTGACAACCAGGCAGTCCCATTTTCTAAATATGGAAGCTTGGGAAAGCATGGATTCTGTGCGAGGTGGGGCTGGGACTCGGTCCGTCAGTTTTGGACACATTTCATTCAGGATTCCCATTAGAGATGTTAAATTGGAAGTTGAGGGGGTGCTTGTGGAGTGCAAGAGAGAGCTCTGGGCTGGAGATGTAAATGTAGGAGTCATCGGTAAACAGATGATGTTGGCCTTCATAGGCCTACATCAGTGCTACTCAAAGTGGGGCCCTCAGATTGCAGCAACATGGATGGACCTAAATGATTATTATACTAAGTAAAGTAAGTCAGACAGACAAAGACCAATACCATACTATATCACTTATATGTGGAATCTAAAATATGACACAAATGAGAGCAGACTTGTGGTAATCAAGGGGGAGGGAGGGTGGGGAAGGGATGGATTGGGAGTTTGGGGTTAGCAGATGCAAACTATTATATATAGAATGGATAAACAACAAGGCCCTACTGTATAGCACAGGGAACTAACTATATTCAATATCTGTGATAAACCATAATGGAAAAGAATATTTTTAAAAGAATGTATATATGTGTATAACTGAATCACTTTGCTGTACAGCAGAGATGAACACAACGTTGTAAATCCACTATACTTCAATAAAAACAAACAAACAAAGTGAGGCCCCCAAACCAGCAGTATCAGCGTCACCTGGAACCTGTTAAGAATGCAGATTCTCAGGCCCCACTTTGGATCTACTGAATCTGTGTTGTAACAAGCCCCCCAGGGGATCCTGATGCCACTCATGTTTGAGGATCATTGGTCTAAGCTAGATTACCTAGGGAGAGGTGTAGAACGTCCTAAACCTGGGGTCCACAGACGCCCCAGGGAATGCAGATCAAATTCAAAGAGTCTGTGAACCTGGATGGGGAAAAAAATGACATGTTTATTCTTACGAAGCTCTAACTCCAATTTAGCGTTCTCTTCTATGCTGAATGTAGGCAATGAACCATAGTAGCATTAGCAGCACCCTTGACCTTGTCACCAATAGAAATTGCTGATATGTATATCACATTAAAATTGTCACAGATCATTCTGAGCTGCTGTTTACATTCATTGCTGTTTTGAAATTACAGCAATTTGTTGACCCACGATCAGGTCTTATTATTTGCTGCATTATTAAAGAGGCATGTGCAAATGTTTGATCTGTTTTAATTACTGTTTAAAACATCATTTCTTTCCTCTGTGATCCTATGTGTTTTATGCATTCGAAACTTTTAAAGCATTTAAAACATAGGTGTCGGCAGACTGGCAACGGGTCCGTGGCACCAAAAATGTAAGAACCTAAGGTCTTGATAAGGATGCAGTTTGAGGACCGATTTCTGATGTGTGCCGGTGTTTAGAAGTGGGGAGGAAGGATAGAAGGAGCAGCCAGATAGGTAGGAGGAAACCAGGACTGAGCGGGCCCCAGAATCTGAAAGAGAACATGAATCAAAGAGGAGGGCTGGTCCTGCAAGGACGGGGTGGACCACTGACCCATGTGCTGCAGAGAAAGCCCACGTGGGAGAGAAGGGGGCCACTGCACAGCCAAGCCCTTGGGATGCTGGCTGCAGTGGAGGGCATGCCTTGGAGATGAGGGAAGGCCAGTGTGGGCACGATGCAGGGAGGTGGGCGAATTGTTGGTGGGCCAGGCTCTCACTCTGCCTCTGATGCCCTCTCTCTGCCCCCATCTACGTGCCTGGAGAGCCGCTGCTCACCCACAGGTCTCGATGACGTGGGTGCCTGAGCGGGAGCCCTCCCTCCCCTTCCCCTGCCCCTGCCCCTCCCATCATGAACCTTATGTTGCTCTTGTCCGTATCACATTCTGACTTCCTTTGACCATTGCCCGCGCCCCCCCCCCCCCGCCCCCAGCTCATTCACTCATACATCCTTCTCTTGAGTGTCTGCTGTGTGCCTGGCTTCACACTTGGTACCGGGGTGCAGTGCCCAGAGAAGCAACTGATGTCCCTGCCCTTAGTGGCACTTACAGTCTATTACGGGGTGACAGGTAAACACTCAAACAAGCCAATATATAATTTGATGAAGCAGCCAGGAAGAGAATGAAGGGGGTGTTATGGTGGGGAATTAAGGAGGAGACCCACTGAGATAGGGTCATAAGGGAAGGCCTGTCTTCGGGGTTGAAAGATGGTTGAAGATGAACAGACACATGCCTGCCTCCCTATTGGGGGGGCCTCCCCTAGGAGGGTATGATCCCCTGGGTTAAACAGATATAAACACCTCAGACGGTGAACAGGAGGGACCACGTTTACTCAGCACCGAGTATGGGGTGGGCACAGGAGAGACGGGACAACCACCCAGGAGATGGCCCAGCGCCACACTCTCCTCAGCTTGGCAAACATGCCCCAGGCTGCGGGTGGCTTCCCTTAGACAGGCTCCAGGGAGGCCCCCCACTGGCTCTGGCTGAACCAGAGCTTGCTCTTTGGGGTCAGACAGACCTATGGTTGAGAATCCTGGCTACAATGCTCACTGGTTGAATGACTGGGCAGTTTAGCCTCTCAGCCTCGGTTTCCTCATCTGTAAAATGGGATAATGATAGTGCACTCACAGGTTGTGAGTTGTAACAGATTAAAATCTGTAAAGCACATATGGCAGTAGGGATGGGACAAGTCTCGGTGCCCTTCCCCGGCTGGCCTTAACTCCTGTCAGTGGGGTGTCTGTGATCTCATCATCTGGCACCCACCGTCACTTGGCTGCAAGTGTGCTTGTGAAATGTGCGTGGATAACGTCCAAGAAGTGAGTCTTCTCTGCTCAGGGGACAGCTGAGATTCTAGAATAGGGTCACACCAGCCCTCACCTTTTGGCTGCCGCCACCTATTGGGTTCTCGCCCGACCCTTACTAGTATTAACTCATTTAGTCCTTGTGACAGTCCTAAGGAAACAGGCACAAGGGATTAAGTGACCTGCTAAAGGGCCAGGAGCTAGGATTTGAACCCAGGCTGCCTGGTACCAGGGCCCCTGCTCTGTCTCCTGCACCCCTGCTTGTTGCTGCTTCTGGCCAGCATCTCAGTCACAGCTGAGGCCAGCCTCTGCCCCCCCACCCTTGGAGGGTTAAGAGTTCGTGTCTTCCTGGAGCTCTCAGTCAAGGGGTGCTCAGATAAGAAAGCCAGCCGTGATGACGGGCGAGGTCAGCAGCTGGCCCCCGCCCCTATATCTCCCAGCATCAGGCTCACACTTGCCCCGTGGCCCCCTTATCCATCCATCAGGAAGTCAGCCAGCAGCCAGATGTCAGAGTTCACATGTTTCAAGCTGCGCCAGCAGCCCCCAGCAGGCCCCCAGCAGCCCCGGAGTCCTTGCTTAATCACCCACCCCCCTGGAGGAGGACAGAATGGGCCAGGGTTTGGGGCCTGGCTCCATCTATATGTTTTTAAAACCCGTCAGAGACAATGACGTAGGTTCCTAAGTCACAGCTCTAAAAGCATCGTCTTTGCTTTCTTCAGCCCAGCGTGTGCTGGCGTGAGTCAGCCACCTGTGATGGATTCCGTGCCGAGGGGGAGTGGGTCACTGAGTCACAGCCTCAAGGGGCAGCAGCGGGTGGCACATATGCGGGCGCCAGCCTCCTTGACTCACCTAGCTCTGGGAGCGTGAGGCCCAGACTCCAAACCCAGTTCTGAACTCCGCCCACGGCCCTGTCCATGGGAGGCCCCATGTCACTGCATAGAAGAACTCTGAAGGATGCACACCGGATGCTATTTGTTTCTTACTTCTGGGGGCGGTAGGCAATGGGAAGTTCAGTTCTGACTTTATCACATGGGTTTTTAATAGTGAAAATATATCCAGGTATTATTTATATAAGTAAAAATGAAGTTTAAAGTATTTTTAGAATACAGTAGGGTTTTCCCCACACCCTGCCCATGTACATGCTTGTTCCCTCTTCTGGGAGGGTTCTTGTCTCTTGGCTCAGACATGTTCATCCTGTAAACCCAACCCAATAGCACCTGCCATCGGCTTTGTATTCACCTCATTTAATCCCCCCATAACCTTTTTCGGTTATTATCCCCATTTTCTTGATGGGGAAGCTGAGGCACAGAGTGGTTAATGACCTTTCCCAAGGTTCCCCAGCTAGGAAGAGAGGACAGACTGGAGCCCGCATGTGGCCCTCACCTGCTACTCTACCATGGGTAATCGGGCCCCTGAAGCGGGCAGTGCTATCCTTCCAGGGAGATCTTTCAGAGCTGTTGTTTCTGTTCACCCCAGCCAGACCCAGCAGGTTGCCCCCCCATTCCAAGCAGCCCATGGCACACTTAACTGTGAGCTCACTGAGCCTGGGCCATGCCCTGTTAGCCTGGTACCTCTCACGTCAGTCCAGAGCTTAGGCCCTAGTGAAGACATTAATATTCCTGCAGGAAACCCACAACTTTGTGTTTGAGACAGGCGTGCTTACAAAATAAGCGGATGCTAAGCTGTAAACCTTATTCCTTCCTCTAGTGCAGCTCGTTAAACTTTTGTTGAGCTGGAATAAAATAAACCCTGAGTTTTTCACTGTGGTGTTTGGGGCCTTTGCTAAACAGCCCCACCTCCCTCTTAATGCCTCTTTGTTTCCTGCTGTGGCCACTCCCCCAGGCCTCTCTTTTATTCGGGGTTCAGTAATACCAAGCTCTTCTAGTTTCTTACACATGCCCAACTGGGCAGTTTCTGATCTCCATACTTGTTCATGCTGTTCCCTCTGCCCAAATGCCTTTCCCCTTATCCCTGAGTGATGCAGACTCATCTTCAGAGCCTTAGCACAGGGTGTTCTTTCCCCTGAGAACACCCACAGCTGAGCTGGGGGCCCTCCCCTGTGGCTCCCACAGTCTTTGCATCCCTCTGGTCCAGTGTAGGTCATGCAGTCTCATTTTCTGTTCCAAGTCTGTGTCACAGCAGGCCAGGGGCTCATCCAAGGCCAGGCTTTCGTCTGGATTATCTCCCAAGCTTTGCACCTCCTGAAGGGCTGGCTCCACGTGGCCATCAGCCCAGGGCCGCTGAGGTCAATGGCTGTGGTTTTTTTTTTTTTTTTAATTTATTTATTTTATTTTTATTTATTTTTGGCTGCGTTGGGTCTTCGCTGTGCTGCGCGGGCTTCTCATTGCGCTGGTTTCTCTTGCTGTGGAGCACAGGCTCTAGGTGCACGGGCTTCAGTAGTTGTGGCACACGGGCTCAGTAGTTGTGGCTCGCAGGCTGTAGAGCGCAGGCTCAGTAGTTGTGGCACAGGGGCTTAGTTGCTCCGCGACATGTGGGATCTTCCCGGACCAGGGCTCAAACCCGTGTCCCCTGCGTTGGCAGGCGGATTCTTAACCACTGCGCCACCATGGAAGTCCGATGGCCGCGGTTTTGTCAGGTGACCGTAGCAAGTTTCTTCACTGCTCTGAGCCTCAGTTTCCTTTTCTGTAAAATGGGAATTACCAGGTGTCAAAGCCAAAAGTGCTGTTCTAAGGATTAATGTCATTTACTCATTCTTTCATTCATCCCATACATATTTATTAAGCACGTGCTCTATGCCAGAACCTGGGGAATACAGCATCAAATCAGACAAAAACCCTGCCAGCATGGAGCTTATATTCTCGTTGGAGGACACAGATGAGAACAAGATGAGGATAAGATGGCAGGTGATGCTGAGTGCTTTAGCGGTGTGAGGGGCTTGGGGGATGTGGGGATCAGTGGGGCCCCAGAGCAGAGGCCTGAGGGAGAGCCATGTGGAAAAGGGTTCCAGGAAGGGGGCACAGGCACAAAGGCCCGAGGACCACACTGGCACTGTTGCCGGTGCAGCAGGAGGCCGGCGTGGCCAGAGGGAGTAAGCAGAAGAGGACGTGAGGATGTGGCTTCAACTCGAGAGAAGGGAAGCCTTGGAGGGTCCTGGGCAGAGGGGTGACGGGATCAAACATTGGGTTCAAAAGGCCCCCTCTAGCTACTGTTGGGGAAAGGCCTGGGGACCCCAAGGGCAGAAGCCTGGAGCCCAGTGGGGAGGCTGCCGCCTTGTCTGGTCTAGGGAGGCAGTGGAGGCTTGAGGGCTCAGATGCTGGGCGTCTCGAGGGTGGAGGTGACAGCATTTCCTGATGGGTGGGACGTCAGTGTGAGAGAAAGATGGGGCCAGGATGACACCAAGTGTTGGTCTGAGCAGCTGAGAGGAGGGAGGCCCCCGGAGTCTCCGTGGAGGCCCCATCAGTGCCGTTCACTGAGTAGACATTCATTCAGTACCTCTCACTGGCTGCGCTCTGCACAGCCTTGAGACCCAGGGAGGAAAGTGGGCTGCTGTTGTCTTGCCTTCAAGGAACCCCCAGTCTAGGGTGATGGGGCAGATTTGGGTGAGTGACGGTGTTGATTTGGAGTTCAAGGAAGCTTCGTTAGTCTGCAGGCCTAAAGGTCATTCCCCGACCCCCTGGGGGGGGAAACAGCCAGGAAGTTGATGGTGGGCAGTTGCCTTTTCGAGCCGTGGTCTTGTGCCAGGCACCCAGCTGGGTCCTTCACATGCACCCTCCCACCCACAGCCCCAGCAGTCCTCTCGGGTAGCCACTGTTGTCACCCCCTTTCCACAGATGAGGAACCAGAGGCTCCTGCAAAGTTCCACTGCTGGGAAGTGGCCAAGCTGGGATCCAAATCCAGATCTGCCTGACCCCAGGGTGAAGCCCTGCACCCCACCTTCTGGGGCAGCCGACGCAACTCCTAAACTCTCCATCTCTCCCCCAGGTCCCAGGCAACTTCCACGTGTCCACACACAGTGCCACAGCCCAGCCACAGAACCCGGACATGACCCATGTCATCCACAAGCTCTCCTTTGGGGACACGCTGCAGGTGAGAGGGGCACAGATGGGGTGGCTGGAGGTGGGCGTCCAGGGGCTGCATCACCAGAGCCTTCTGTCCTCCCTGGACGTAGAGGGATGCCCTCCAGAGGCGTCATGCCCTTCGAGCCTCTGCTCCATCAAACAACCCCTCTGCCTTACTTATGAGCCTGCGGCTGCCATGTCATCAACGTTGCACTCGACTTGGAACCTCGGCTTGAGACCGGGGCCTGGGAGAGGGAAGTGGCTTTCATGAGCAAGTACTAAGTGCTCGTGCTTTCTCTGTGCCAGGGCAGCCTCATGAGGCAGGAGGCGGCACTGCATCTTACAGACCTAGAGCTGGGCCCAGAGAAGCCATTTGTCCAGGACCCCCCAGCAGGCGTCTGCCTCGAGTCCAGTGCCCTGTCCGCTGTAGCGTCAGCGCCCATGTCCATTGAATAGGCGTGAAGGAAGTGTCCTGAGACTCCTTGTTGTGATTTTGATGGAGAGGGCCACGTCCAGCAGGCCCGGCCCGACAGTTTCCTCCCCATGGCAGCAGACGCTGACCGCCTGATCTCTGCCAGCTGCGGGCAGGGCAGCTGTGATGTTCTATCTCTCCTCCACCCCCAGCAGCACAGTGCTGAAGGGGAATTCTGCCACACCCCGCGTGACAGAGGGAATCGAGGCTCAGAAGGGGAAGTAACCACTCCAGCTGTGGTGCTGGCATCGCGACCG